>NC_134538.1:20262500-20562500 GCF_050624435.1 Tenrec ecaudatus | reverse complement strand
TTCCCATGTGGATTGAAACCAAGGGAAAGGAATGCAACTCAAGCTTTCCTTTTTCAGGTGTGAATTCTATGACACTATACAGGCTCTAGATTGCATAGATGATCTCCATCATTCAGGTTCCTACTGCTGCTGCCACCTAGGAAATAATTTTCTGAGCATTGCATCAATGGCCATAGGGCTTGATCCTCAGGGGACTGAGTCTAATCACCCTTCCATTAACCCCCTTAGGAAATATTTTTCCTCCACCAGTACTGATCTGGGTGATGGTTGAGAATGTCGGCGCGCATTGAGTTACTGCCTAAACACCTCACAGGAGCAGTGCTACTCTACCGAAGTGGGTCACTAGGAGGCAACAGGGACTCGAGGGGAGTGAGTTTGGTTTGGTTTGGAGACCTCACACAACACACTTGTGTAAGTGCATAACACGACGGGCTGCTAACTGTGAGGTCGACAGTTTGAAACACAAGATGCTTCTCTGGAGAAGGGGAGGCTTTCTATTTCAACAAAGATCTGCAATCTCAGTAACACAGAGACAGCTCTACTGTGACCCATAGGGACGCTAACCTCAGAACGGAATCGAGAGCAGCGATTTTTTAGTTGGGCCCTCAAAGTGAGGAGCACAGGAGCTAGAGTGTGTTGTGGCTGATCACTTCAAGGTCAGCTTTTTGAAACCACCAGGATCAAGGTGAGGCTTTCCACTAAACAGAAACTCTAGGGATCAGTACTTCTCTGTCCACTTGATCACTATATATCTGAATAGATTTGAAAGCCGTGGATGATTATAAAACTCAAACAGAAACCCTCTTGGTTCAGTGGTTTAATATGTGGATGCTAACTGCAAGTTTAATGTAAGAAAAGCAACAGAAAACTCCTCAGGACAAAGATGGAGCTGGCTGGTCACATAACGATCCGCAGCCTTGGAAATCCCGGTGGGGTTTCCTACTCTGTCCTGCAGAGTCACTCTGATTCAGAAGTCTCAACGAATGAGATGTTGGCTATTAAGTGGAATCAGCAGGGTTATTGGGTAATAGGGACTGCAGGACAGAGGGTACTAGGAATTTCAGAAGCCTATGTCTTTGGGTGGAGACACTGATTCAGGACAATGTGTCTTGAATCTGCCTAACACTAAACCAGAGTGTACCATTCTGATAATCCCTAGTGTTTTCATTGGTCTCGGTGGTCTGAATTCCACTCACCTGGAGCTTCTTTTTTTTTTTTTTCACTTGTAGCTTTCGATTCTGTGTCTTCTCTTCTGCCGACTAGTTTTTCATGGTATTGACAGCTCGTTCTATACTTTTGACAAACTCTTAATCTGCAGGTTTCGGTCTGGTGCTGGTTCAGTTTTGTCTATTGAAGGGAGAGGGGCACAGAATCGAAGGGTCTATTCAAATGGTCTTTGTGTCCTACTGTAGAAGTCAAACAGAACAGGCTGGTTACTGTCCTTGCCATCCGCCTGAGACTGAGTTTTATTTGCATGAGAAGAATGATATGGATAAAAGTGATGCAAACACATGCAAGTATCTTTAATACATTTATCCCTCCAGAATCCAGTCTGAACATTGATCCTTTGTGCAGTCTTTACATGCAGTCTCTCCTGACTCCAAAACAGTTCTAAGCAGTCGGCAATTGTGACTGAGTAGGAGGGCACATTGTCTAGATATTAAACTTACTAATTCTGCATGTGCGCTGGTCCACCTCACGCGGTGCCTTAGTGAGCCTTCGTTTCCTTGTTTGAAAAAAGGAGTTGAAATTTCTCCCCACATCATCTACATTGTGGTTAGTGAATTATATAATTGATCATGCCTATAATTCATTTAAAGTTGAGGGGCTTGTCTACTAACCAAATGGCTGGCTATTTGAATCCATCCAGAAGTCTCTCAGAGAAAAGGCCTGGGGTTATACTTCTAAAATCTAAGCCATGGGAAACCAATGGAGCAGAGTTCTATTACAGACAGGGTATCGCCAAGAGTTGGATCAGCTTGTTTGTCAATTTTTCCCCATATTTAACACAACTCAGGAGGCCTAGTGGTGGAATGGGTGTAAAATGGGGCTGCTAACAAAATGGACAAATATATACAACCATTGACACCTAACTCAGGAGAAAGAAGAGGTCTGCTACTCCCAGAAAAGTGTTCCAGAAACCAAAATATACACAAGGGCAGTTTTACCCTGTCCCATAAGTCACCCTCAACTCGTTGGCCGTGAGTTTTTCAGAGATGAACTTCCACCTGGGTTAGGCAGCAAGACAACATGCAACCTGGATCCACCCTTATCTCATGAATGGGGTCAATATTCAGGCAAGTGATAGGCTTAAAGCAACACCACTGTGTCCTGCAGACGTGAATAGTGGCCAGGTAGCTAGCTCTCACCTCACCTATAGTTCTTTGCTGATTCCTGCTGCATGATTCACTATTCCCATGTGGATTGAAACCAAGGGAAAGGAATGCAACTCAAGCTTTCCTTTTTCAGTTGTGAATTCTATGACACTATACAGGCTCTAGATTGCATAGATGATCTCCATCATTGAGGTTCCTGCTGCTGCTGCCACCTAGGATATAATTTTCTGAGCATTGCATCAATGGCCATAGGGCTTGATCCTCAGGGGACTGAGTCTAATCACCCTTCCATTAACCCCCTTAGGAAATATTTTTTCCTCCACCAGTACTGATCTGGGTGATGGTTGAGAATGTCTGCGCGCATTGAGTTACTGCCTAAACACCCCACAGGAGCAGTGCTACTCTACCGAAGTGGGTCTCTAGGAGGCAACAGGGACTCGAGGGTAGTGAGTTTGGTTTGGTTTGGAGACCTCACACAACACACTTGTGTAAGTGCATAACACGACGGGCTGCTAACTGTAAGGTCGACAGTTTGAAACACAAGATGCTTCTCTGGAGAAGGGGAGGCTTTCTATTTCAACAAAGATCTGCAATCTCAGTAACACAAAGAGACAGCACTACAGTGACACATAGGGACGCTAACCTCAGAACGGATTCGATAGCAGTGATTTTTTAGTTGGGCCCTCAAAGTGAGGAGCACAGGAGCTAGAGTGTGTTGTGGCTGATCACTTCATGGTCAGCTTTTTGAAACCACCAGGATCAAGGTGAGGCTTTCCACTAAACAGAAACTCTAGGGATCAGTACTTCTCTGTCCACTTGATCACTATATATCTGAATAGATTTGAAAGCCATGGATGATTATAAAACTCAAACAGAAACCCTCTTGGTTCAGTGGTTTAACATGTGGATGCTAACTGCAAGTTTAATGTGAGAAAAGCAACAGAAAACTCCTCAGGACAAAGATGGAGCTGGCTGGTCACATAACGATCCACAGCCTTGGAAATCCCGGTGGGGTTGCCTACTCTGTCCTGCAGAGTCACTCTGATTCAGAAGTCTCAACGAATGAGATGTTGGCTATTAAGTGGAATCAGCAGGGTTATTGGGTAATAGGGACTGCAGGACAGAGGGTACTAGGAATTTCAGAAGCCTATGTCTTTGGGTGGAGACACTGATTCAGGACAATGTGTCTTGAATCTGCCTAACACTAAACCAGAGTGTACCATTCTGATAATCCCTAGTGTTTTCATTGGTCTCGGTGGTCTGAATTCCACTCACCTATAGCTTCTTTTTTTTTTTTTTTCACTTGTAGCTTTCGATTCTGTGTCTTCTCTTCTGCAGACTAGTTTTTTCATGGTATTGACAGCTCGTTCTATACTTTTGACAAACTCTTAATCTGCAGGTTTCGGTCTGGTGCTGGTTCAGTTTTGTCTATTGAAGGGAGAGGTGCAAAGAATCGAAAGGTCTATTCAAATGGTCTTTGTGTCCTACTGTAGAAGTCAAACAGAACAGGCTGGTTACTGTCCTTGCCATCCGCCTGAGACAGAGTTTTATTTGCATGAGAAGAATGATATGGATAAAAGTGATGCAAACACATGCAAGTATCTTTAATACATTTATCCCTCCAGAATCCAGTCTGAACATTGACCCTTTGTGCAGTCTTTACATACAGTCTCTCCTGACTCCAAAACAGTTCTAAGCAGTCGGCAATTGTGACTGAGTAGGAGCGCACACTGTCTAGATATTAAACTTACTAATTCTGCATGTGCGCTGGTCCACCTCAAGCGGTGCCTTAGTGAGCCTTTGTTTCCTTGTTTGAAAAAAGGGGTTGATATTTCTACCCACATCATCTACATTGTGGTTAGTCAATTATATAATTGATCATGCCTATAATTCATTTAAAGTTGAGGGGCTTGTCTACTAACCAAATGGCTGGCTATTTGAATCCATCCAGAAGTCGCTCAGAGAAAAGGCCTGGGGTTATACTTCCAAAATCTAAGCCATGGGAAACCAATGGAGCAGAGTTCTATTACACACAGGGTATCGCCAATAGTTGGATGAGCTAGTTTGTCACTTTTTCCCCATATTTAACACAACTCAGGAGGCCTAGTGGTGGAATGGGTGTAAAATGGGGCTGCTAACAAAATGGACAAATATATACAACCATTGGCACCTATCTCAGGAGAAAGAAGAGGTCTGCTACTCCCAGAAAAGTGTTTCAGAAACCAAAATATACACAACGGCAGTTTTACCCTGTCCCATAAGTCACCCTCAACTCGATGGCAGTGAGTTTTTCAGAGATGAAATTCCACCTGGGTTAGGCTGCAGGACAACATTCAACCTGGATCCACCCTTATCTCATGAATGGGGTCAATATTCAGGCAAGTGATAGGCTTAAAGCAACACCACTGTGTCCTGCAGACGTGACCAGTGGCCAGGTAGCTAGCTCTCACCTCACCTATAGTTCTTTGCTGATTCCTGCTGCATGATTCGCTATTCCCATGTGGATTGAAACCAAGGGAAAGGAATGCAACTCAAGCTTTCCTTTTTCAGGTGTGAATTCTATGACACTATACAGGCTCTAGATTGCATAGATGATCTCCATCATTCAGGTTCCTGCTGCTGCTGCCACCTAGGAAATAATTTTCTGAGCATTGCATCAATGGCCATAGGGCTTGATCCTCAGGGGACTGAGTCTAATCACCCTTCCATTAACCCCCTTAGGAAATATTTTTCCTCCACCAGTACTGATCTGGGTGATGGTTGAGAATGTCGGCGCGCATTGAGTTACTGCCTAAACACCTCACAGGAGCAGTGCTACTCTACCGAAGTGGGTCACTAGGAGGCAACAGGGACTCGAGGGGAGTGAGTTTGGTTTGGTTTGGAGACCTCACACAACACACTTGTGTAAGTGCATAACACGACGGGCTGCTAACTGTGAGGTCGACAGTTTGAAACACAAGATGCTTCTCTGGAGAAGGGGAGGCTTTCTATTTCAACAAAGATCTGCAATCTCAGTAACACAGAGACAGCTCTACTGTGACCCATAGGGACGCTAACCTCAGAACGGAATCGAGAGCAGCGATTTTTTAGTTGGGCCCTCAAAGTGAGGAGCACAGGAGCTAGAGTGTGTTGTGGCTGATCACTTCAAGGTCAGCTTTTTGAAACCACCAGGATCAAGGTGAGGCTTTCCACTAAACAGAAACTCTAGGGATCAGTACTTCTCTGTCCACTTGATCACTATATATCTGAATAGATTTGAAAGCCGTGGATGATTATAAAACTCAAACAGAAACCCTCTTGGTTCAGTGGTTTAATATGTGGATGCTAACTGCAAGTTTAATGTAAGAAAAGCAACAGAAAACTCCTCAGGACAAAGATGGAGCTGGCTGGTCACATAACGATCCGCAGCCTTGGAAATCCCGGTGGGGTTTCCTACTCTGTCCTGCAGAGTCACTCTGATTCAGAAGTCTCAACGAATGAGATGTTGGCTATTAAGTGGAATCAGCAGGGTTATTGGGTAATAGGGACTGCAGGACAGAGGGTACTAGGAATTTCAGAAGCCTATGTCTTTGGGTGGAGACACTGATTCAGGACAATGTGTCTTGAATCTGCCTAACACTAAACCAGAGTGTACCATTCTGATAATCCCTAGTGTTTTCATTGGTCTCGGTGGTCTGAATTCCACTCACCTGGAGCTTCTTTTTTTTTTTTTTTCACTTGTAGCTTTCGATTCTGTGTCTTCTCTTCTGCCGACTAGTTTTTCATGGTATTGACAGCTCGTTCTATACTTTTGACAAACTCTTAATCTGCAGGTTTCTGTCTGGTGCTGGTTCAGGTTTGTCTATTGAAGGGAGAGGGGCACAGAATCGAAAGGTCTATTCAAATGGTCTTTGTGTCCTACTGTAGAAGTCAAACAGAACAGGCTGGTTACTGTCCTTGCCATCCGCCTGAGACTGAGTTTTATTTGCATGAGAAGAATGATATGGATAAAAGTGATGCAAACACATGGAAGTATCTTTAATACATTTATCCCTCCAGAATCCAGTCTGAACATTGATCCTTTGTGCAGTCTTTACACACAGTCTCTCCTGACTCCAAAACAGTTCTAAGCAGTCGGCAATTGTGACTGAGTAGGAGGGCACACTGTCTAGATATTAAACTTACTAATTCTGCATGTGCGCTGGTCCACCTCACGCGGTGCCTTAGTGAGCCTTCGTTTCCTTGTTTGAAAAAAAGGAGTTGAAATTTCTCCCCACATCATCTACATTGTGGTTAGTGAATTATATAATTGATCATGACTATAATTCATTTAAAGTTGAGGGGCTTGTCTACTAACCAAATGGCTGGCTATTTGAATCCATCCAGAAGTCTCTCAGAGAAAAGGCCTGGGGTTATACTTCCAAAATCTAAGCCATGGGAAACCAATGGAGCAGAGTTCTATTACAGACAGGGTATCGCCAAGAGTTGGATCAGCTTGTTTGTCAATTTTTCCCCATATTTAACACAACTCAGGAGGCCTAGTGGTGGAATGGGTGTAAAATGGGGCTGCTAACAAAATGGACAAATATATACAACCATTGACACCTAACTCAGGAAAAAGAAGAGGTCTGCTACTCCCAGAAAAGTGTTCCAGAAACCAAAATATACACAAGGGCAGTTTTACCCTGTCCCATAAGTCACCCTCAACTCGTTGGCCGTGAGTTTTTCAGAGATGAACTTCCACCTGGGTTAGGCAGCAAGACAACATGCAACCTGGATCCACCCTTATCTCATGAATGGGGTCAATATTCAGGCAAGTGATAGGCTTAAAGCAACACCACTGTGTCCTGCAGACGTGACCAGTGGCCAGGTAGCTAGCTCTCACCTCACCTATAGTTCTTTGCTGATTCCTGCTGCATGATTCACTATTCCCATGTGGATTGAAACCAAGGGAAAGGAATGCAACTCAAGCTTTCCTTTTTCAGGTGTGAATTCTATGACACTATACAGGCTCTAGATTGCATAGATGATCTCCATAATTCAGGTTCCTGCTGCTGCTGCCACCTAGGAAATAATTTTCTGAGCATTGCATCAATGGCCAGGGGCTTGATCCTCAGGGGACTGAGTCTAATCACCCTTCCATTAACCCCCTTAGGAAATATTTTTCCTCCACCAGTACTGACCTGGGTGATGGTTGAGAATGTCTGCGCGCATTGAGTTACTGCCTAAACACCCCACAGGAGCAGTGCTACTCTACCGAAGTGGGTCTCTAGGAGGCAACAGGGACTCGAGGGTGGTGAGTTTGGTTTGGTTTGGAGACCTCACACAACACACTTGTGTAAGTGCATAACACGACGGGCTGCTAACTGTAAGGTCGACAGTTTGAAACACAAGATGCTTCTCTGGAGAAGGGGGAGGCTTTCTATTTCAACAAAGATCTGCAATCCCAGTAACACAAAGAGACAGCACTACTGTGACCCATAGGGACGCTAACCTCAGAACGGATTCGATAGCAGTGATTTTTTAGTTGGGCCTTCAAAGTGAGGAGCACAGGAGCTAGAGTGTGTTGTGGCTGATCACTTCATGGTCAGCTTTTTGAAACCACCAGGATCAAGGTGAGGCTTTCCACTAAACAGAAACTCTAGGGATCAGTACTTCTCTGTCCACTTGATCACTATATATCTGAATAGATTTGAAAGCCATGGATGATTATAAAACTCAAACAGAAACCCTCTTGGTTCAGTGGTTTAACATGTGGATGCTAACTGCAAGTTTAATGTGAGAAAAGCAACAGAAAACTCCTCAGGACAAAGATGGAGCTGGCTGGTCACATAACGATCCACAGCCTTGGAAATCCCGGTGGGGTTGCCTACTCTGTCCTGCAGAGTCACTCTGATTCAGAAGTCTCAACGAATGAGATGTTGGCTATTAAGTGGAATCAGCAGGGTTATTGGGTAATAGGGACTGCAGGACAGAGGGTACTAGGAATTTCAGAAGCCTATGTCTTTGGGTGGAGACACTGATTCAGGACAATGTGTCTTGAATCTGCCTAACACTAAACCAGAGTGTACCATTATGATAATCCCTAGTGTTTTCATTGGTCTCGGTGGTCTGAATTCCACTCACCTATAGCTTCTTTTATTTTTTTCACTTGTAGCTTTCGATTCTGTGTCTTCTCTTCTGCAGACTAGTTTTTTCATGGTATTGACAGCTCGTTCTATACTTTTGACAAACTCTTAATCTGCAGGTTTCGGTCTGGTGCTGGTTCAGTTTTGTCTATTGAAGGGAGAGGGGCACAGAATCGAAGGGTCTATTCAAATGGTCTTTGTGTCCTACTGTAGAAGTCAAACAGAACAGGCTGGTTACTGTCCTTGCCATCCGCCTGAGACAGAGTTTTATTTGCATGTGAAGAATGATATGGATAAAAGTGATGCAAACACATGCAAGTATCTTTAATACATTTATCCCTCCAGAATCCAGTCTGAACATTGACCCTTTGTGCAGTCTTTACATACAGTCTCTCCTGACTCCAAAACAGTTCTAAGCAGTCGGCAATTGTGACTGAGTAGGAACGCACACTGTCTAGATATTAAACTTACTAATTCTGCATGTGCGCTGGTCCACCTCAAGCGGTGCCTTAGTGAGCCTTTGTTTCCTTGTTTGAAAAAAGGGGTTGATATTTCTACCCACATCATCTACATTGTGGTTAGTCAATTATATAATTGATCATGCCTATAATTCATTTAAAGTTGAGGGGCTTGTCTACTAACCAAATGGCTGGCTATTTGAATCCATCCAGAAGTCGCTCAGAGAAAAGGCCTGGGGTTATACTTCCAAAATCTAAGCCATGGGAAACCAATGGAGCAGAGTTCTATTACACACAGGGTATCGCCAATAGTTGGATGAGCTAGTTTGTCACTTTTTCCCCATATTTAACACAACTCAGGAGGCCTAGTGGTGGAATGGGTGTAAAATGGGGCTGCTAACAAAATGGACAAATATATACAACCATTGGCACCTATCTCAGGAGAAAGAAGAGGTCTGCTACTCCCAGAAAAGTGTTTCAGAAACCAAAATATACACAACGGCAGTTTTACCCTGTCCCATAAGTCACCCTCAACTCGATGGCAGTGAGTTTTTCAGAGATGAAATTCCACCTGGGTTAGGCTGCAGGACAACATTCAACCTGGATCCACCCTTATCTCATGAATGGGGTCAATATTCAGGCAAGTGATAGGCTTAAAGCAACACCACTGTGTCCTGCAGACGTGACCAGTGGCCAGGTAGCTAGCTCTCACCTCACCTATAGTTCTTTGCTGATTCCTGCTGCATGATTCGCTATTCCCATGTGGATTGAAACCAAGGGAAAGGAATGCAACTCAAGCTTTCCTTTTTCAGGTGTGAATTCTATGACACTATACAGGCTCTAGATTGCATAGATGATCTCCATCATTCAGGTTCCTGCTGCTGCTGCCACCTAGGAAATAATTTTCTGAGCATTGCATCAATGGCCATAGGGCTTGATCCTCAGGGGACTGAGTCTAATCACCCTTCCATTAACCCCCTTAGGAAATATTTTTCCTCCACCAGTACTGATCTGGGTGATGGTTGAGAATGTCTGCGCGCATTGAGTTACTGCCTAAACACCCCACAGGAGCAGTGCTACTCTACCGAAGTGGGTCACTAGGAGGCAACAGGGACTCGAGGGGAGTGAGTTTGGTTTGGTTTGGAGACCTCACACAACACACTTGTGTAAGTGCATAACACGACGGGCTGCTAACTGTGAGGTCGACAGTTTGAAACACAAGATGCTTCTCTGGAGAAGGGGAGGCTTTCTATTTCAACAAAGATCTGCAATCTCAGTAACACAAAGAGACAGCTCTACTGT
The DNA here is from genome assembly GCF_050624435.1 of Tenrec ecaudatus. NCBI lineage: Eukaryota > Metazoa > Chordata > Mammalia > Afrosoricida > Tenrecidae > Tenrec > Tenrec ecaudatus. The sequence goes on along the minus strand of NC_134538.1, from coordinate 20,552,297 downwards.
GACCCATAGGGACGCTAACCTCAGAACGGAATCGAGAGCAGCGATTTTTTAGTTGGGCCCTCAAAGTGAGGAGCACAGGAGCTAGAGTGTGTTGTGGCTGATCACTTCAAGGTCAGCTTTTTGAAACCACCAGGATCAAGGTGAGGCTTTCCACTAAACAGAAACTCTAGGGATCAGTACTTCTCTGTCCACTTGATCACTATATATCTGAATAGATTTGAAAGCCGTGGATGATTATAAAACTCAAACAGAAACCCTCTTGGTTCAGTGGTTTAATATGTGGATGCTAACTGCAAGTTTTATGTAAGAAAAGCAACAGAAAACTCCTCAGGACAAAGATGGAGCTGGCTGGTCACATAACGATCCGCAGCCTTGGAAATCCCTGTGGGGTTTCCTACTCTGTCCTGCAGAGTCACTCTGATTCAGAAGTCTCAACGAATGAGATGTTGGCTATTAAGTGGAATCTGCAGGGTTATTGGGTAATAGGGACTGCAGGACAGAGGGTACTAGGAATTTCAGAAGCCTATGTCTTTGGGTGGAGACACTGATTCAGGACAATGTGTCTTGAATCTGCCTAACACTAAACCAGAGTGTACCATTCTGATAATCCCTAGTGTTTTCATTGGTCTCGGTGGTCTGAATTCCACTCACCTGGAGCTTCTTTTTTTTTTTTTTCACTTGTAGCTTTCGATTCTGTGTCTTCTCTTCTGCCGACTAGTTTTTCATGGTATTGACAGCTCGTTCTATACTTTTGACAAACTCTTAATCTGCAGGTTTCGGTCTGGTGCTGGTTCAGTTTTGTCTATTGAAGGGAGAGGGGCACAGAATCGAAGGGTCTATTCAAATGGTCTTTGTGTCCTACTGTAGAAGTCAAACAGAACAGGCTGGTTACTGTCCTTGCCATCCGCCTGAGACTGAGTTTTATTTGCATGAGAAGAATGATATGGATAAAAGTGATGCAAACACATGGAAGTATCTTTAATACATTTATCCCTCCAGAATCCAGTCTGAACATTGATCCTTTGTGCAGTCTTTACATACAGTCTCTCCTGACTCCAAAACAGTTCTAAGCAGTCGGCAATTGTGACTGAGTAGGAGTGCACACTGTCTAGATATTAAACTTACTAATTCTGCATGTGCGCTGGTCCACCTCACGCGGTGCCTTAGTGAGCCTTCGTTTCCTTGTTTGAAAAAAGGAGTTGAAATTTCTCCCCACATCATCTACATTGTGGTTAGTGAATTATATAATTGATCATGCCGATAATTCATTTAAAGTTGAGGGGCTTGTCTACTAACCAAATGGCTGGCTATTTGAATCCATCCAGAAGTCTCTCAGAGAAAAGGCCTGGGGTTATACTTCCAAAATCTAAGCCATGGGAAACCAATGGAGCAGAGTTCTATTACAGACAGGGTATCGCCAAGAGTTGGATCAGCTTGTTTGTCAATTTTTCCCCATATTTAACACAACTCAGGAGGCCTAGTGGTGGAATGGGTGTAAAATGGGGCTGCTAACAAAATGGACAAATATATACAACCATTGGCACCTAACTCAGGAAAAAGAAGAGGTCTGCTACTCCCAGAAAAGTGTTCCAGAAACCAAAATATACACAAGGGCAGTTTTACCCTGTCCCATAAGTCACCCTCAACTCGTTGGCCGTGAGTTTTTCAGAGATGAACTTCCACCTGTTTTAGGCAGCAAGACAACATGCAACCTGGATCCACCCTTATCTCATGAATGGGGTCAATATTCAGGCAAGTGATAGGCTTAAAGCAACACCACTGTGTCCTGCAGATGTGAATAGTGGCCAGGTAGCTAGCTCTCACCTCACCTATAGTTCTTTGCTGATTCCTGCTGCATGATTCACTATTCCCATGTGGATTGAAACCAAGGGAAAGGAATGCAACTCAAGCTTTCCTTTTTCAGGTGTGAATTCTATGACACTATACAGGCTCTAGATTGCATAGATGATCTCCATAATTCAGGTTCCTGCTGCTGCTGCCACCTAGGAAATAATTTTCTGAGCATTGCATCAATGGCCATAGGGCTTGATCCTCAGGGGACTGAGTCTAATCACCCTTCCATTAACCCCCTTAGGAAATATTTTTCCTCCACCAGTACTGACCTGGGTGATGGTTGAGAATGTCTGCGCGCATTGAGTTACTGCCTAAACACCCCACAGGAGCAGTGCTACTCTACCGAAGTGGGTCTCTAGGAGGCAACAGGGACTCGAGGGTAGTGAGTTTGGTTTGGTTTGGAGACCTCACACAACACACTTGTGTAAGTGCATAACACGACGGGCTGCTAACTGTAAGGTCGACAGTTTGAAACACAAGATGCTTCTCTGGAGAAGGGGGAGGCTTTCTATTTCAACAAAGATCTGCAATCTCAGTAACACAAAGAGACAGCACTACTGTGACCCATAGGGACGCTAACCTCAGAACGGATTCGAGAGCAGTGATTTTTTAGTTGGGCCCTCAAAGTGAGGAGCACAGGAGCTAGAGTGTTTTGTGGCTGATCACTTCATGGTCAGCTTTTTGAAACCACCAGGATCAAGGTGAGGCTTTCCACTAAACAGAAACTCTAGGGATCAGTACTTCTCTGTCCACTTGATCACTATATATCTGAATAGATTTGAAAGCCATGGATGATTATACAACTCAAACAGAAACCCTCTTGGTTCAGTGGTTTAACATGTGGATGCTAACTGCAAGTTTAATGTGAGAAAAGCAACAGAAAACTCCTCAGGACAAAGATGGAGCTGGCTGGTCACATAACGATCCACAGCCTTGGAAATCCCGGTGGGGTTGCCTACTCTGTCCTGCAGAGTCACTCTGATTCAGAAGTCTCAACGAATGAGATGTTGGCTATTAAGTGGAATCAGCAGGGTTATTGGGTAATAGGGACTGCAGGACAGAGGGTACTAGGAATTTCAGAAGCCTATGTCTTTGGGTGGAGACACTGATTCAGGACAATGTGTCTTGAATCTGCCTAACACTAAACCAGAGTGTACCATTATGATAATCCCTAGTGTTTTCATTGGTCTCGGTGGTCTGAATTCCACTCACCTATAGCTTCTTTTATTTTTTTCACTTGTAGCTTTCGATTCTGTGTCTTCTCTTCTGCAGACTAGTTTTTTCATGGTATTGACAGCTCGTTCTATACTTTTGACAAACTCTTAATCTGCAGGTTTCGGTCTGGTGCTGGTTCAGTTTTGTCTATTGAAGGGAGAGGTGCAAAGAATCGAAAGGTCTATTCAAATGGTCTTTGTGTCCTACTGTAGAAGTCAAACAGAACAGGCTGGTTACTGTCCTTGCCATCCGCCTGAGACAGAGTTTTATTTGCATGAGAAGAATGATATGGATAAAAGTGATGCAAACACATGCAAGTATCTTTAATACATTTATCCCTCTAGAATCCAGTCTGAACATTGACCCTTTGTGCAGTCTTTACATACAGTCTCTCCTGACTCCAAAACAGTTCTAAGCAGTCGGCAATTGTGACTGAGTAGGAGCGCACACTGTCTAGATATTAAACTTACTAATTCTGCATGTGCGCTGGTCCACCTCAAGCGGTGCCTTAGTGAGCCTTTGTTTCCTTGTTTGAAAAAAGGGGTTGATATTTCTACCCACATCATCTACATTGTGGTTAGTCAATTATATAATTGATCATGCCTATAATTCATTTAAAGTTGAGGGGCTTGTCTACTAACCAAATGGCTGGCTATTTGAATCCATCCAGAAGTCGCTCAGAGAAAAGGCCTGGGGTTATACTTCCAAAATCTAAGCCATGGGAAACCAATGGAGCAGAGTTCTATTACACACAGGGTATCGCCAATAGTTGGATGAGCTAGTTTGTCACTTTTTCCCCATATTTAACACAACTCAGGAGGCCTAGTGGTGGAATGGGTGTAAAATGGGGCTGCTAACAAAATGGACAAATATATACAACCATTGGCACCTATCTCAGGAGAAAGAAGAGGTCTGCTACTCCCAGAAAAGTGTTTCAGAAACCAAAATATACACAACGGCAGTTTTACCCTGTCCCATAAGTCACCCTCAACTCGATGGCAGTGAGTTTTTCAGAGATGAAATTCCACCTGGGTTAGGCTACAGGACAACATTCAACCTGGATCCACCCTTATCTCATGAATGGGGTCAATATTCAGGCAAGTGATAGGCTTAAAGCAACACCACTGTGTCCTGCAGACGTGACCAGTGGCCAGGTAGCTAGCTCTCACCTCACCTATAGTTCTTTGCTGATTCCTGCTGCATGATTCGCTATTCCCATGTGGATTGAAACCAAGGGAAAGGAATGCAACTCAAGCTTTCCTTTTTCAGGTGTGAATTCTATGACACTATACAGGCTCTAAATTGCATAGATGATCTCCATCATTCAGTTTCCTGCTGCTGCTGCCACCTAGGAAATAATTTTCTGAGCATTGCATCAATGGCCATAGGGCTTGATCCTCAGGGGACTGAGTCTAATCACCCTTCCATTAACCCCCTTAGGAAATATTTTTCCTCCACCAGTACTGATCTGGGTGATGGTTGAGAATGTCTGCGCACATTGAGTTACTGCCTAAACACCCCACAGGAGCAGTGCTACTCTACCGAAGTGGGTCACTAGGAGGCAACAGGGACTCGAGGGGAGTGAGTTTGGTTTGGTTTGGAGACCTCACACAACACACTTGTGTAAGTGCATAACACGACGGGCTGCTAACTGTGAGGTCGACAGTTTGAAACACAAGATGCTTCTCTGGAGAAGGGGAGGCTTTCTATTTCAACAAAGATCTGCAATCTCAGTAACACAAAGAGACAGCACTACTGTGACCCATAGGGACGCTAACCTCAGAACGGATTCGAGAGCAGTGATTTTTTAGTTGGGCCCTCAAAGTGAGGAGCACAGGAGCTAGAGTGTTTTGTGGCTGATCACTTCAAGGTCAGCTTTTTGAAACCACCAGGATCAAGGTGAGGCTTTCCACTAAACAGAAACTCTAGGGATCAGTACTTCTCTGTCCACTTGATCACTATATATCTGAATAGATTTGAAAGCCATGGATGATTATACAACTCAAACAGAAACCCTCTTGGTTCAGTGGTTTAACATGTGGATGCTAACTGCAAGTTTAATGTGAGAAAAGCAACAGAAAACTCCTCAGGACAAAGATGGAGCTGGCTGGTCACATAACGATCCACAGCCTTGGAAATCCCGGTGGGGTTGCCTACTCTGTCCTGCAGAGTCACTCTGATTCAGAAGTCTCAACGAATGAGATGTTGGCTATTAAGTGGAATCAGCAGGGTTATTGGGTAATAGGGACTGCAGGACAGAGGGTACTAGGAATTTCAGAAGCCTATGTCTTTGGGTGGAGACACTGATTCAGGACAATGTGTCTTGAATCTGCCTAACACTAAACCAGAGTGTACCATTATGATAATCCCTAGTGTTTTCATTGGTCTCGGTGGTCTGAATTCCACTCACCTATAGCTTCTTTTATTTTTTTCACTTGTAGCTTTCGATTCTGTGTCTTCTCTTCTGCAGACTAGTTTTTTCATGGTATTGACAGCTCGTTCTATACTTTTGACAAACTCTTAATCTGCAGGTTTCGGTCTGGTGCTGGTTCAGTTTTGTCTATTGAAGGGAGAGGTGCAAAGAATCGAAAGGTCTATTCAAATGGTCTTTGTGTCCTACTGTAGAAGTCAAACAGAACAGGCTGGTTACTGTCCTTGCCATCCGCCTGAGACAGAGTTTTATTTGCATGAGAAGAATGATATGGATAAAAGTGATGCAAACACATGCAAGTATCTTTAATACATTTATCCCTCCAGAATCCAGTCTGAACATTGACCCTTTGTGCAGTCTTTACATACAGTCTCTCCTGACTCCAAAACAGTTCTAAGCAGTCGGCAATTGTGACTGAGTAGGAGCGCACACTGTCTAGATATTAAACTTACTAATTCTGCATGTGCGCTGGTCCACCTCAAGCGGTGCCTTAGTGAGCCTTTGTTTCCTTGTTTGAAAAAAGGGGTTGATATTTCTACCCACATCATCTACATTGTGGTTTGTCAATTATATAATTGATCATGCCTATAATTCATTTAAAGTTGAGGGGCTTGTCTACTAACCAAATGGCTGGCTATTTGAATCCATCCAGAAGTCGCTCAGAGAAAAGGCCTGGGGTTATACTTCCAAAATCTAAGCCATGGGAAACCAATGGAGCAGAGTTCTATTACACACAGGGTATCGCCAATAGTTGGATGAGCTAGTTTGTCACTTTTTCCCCATATTTAACACAACTCAGGAGGCCTAGTGGTGGAATGGGTGTAAAATGGGGCTGCTAACAAAATGGACAAATATATACAACCATTGGCACCTATCTCAGGAGAAAGAAGAGGTCTGCTACTCCCAGAAAAGTGTTTCAGAAACCAAAATATACACAACGGCAGTTTTACCCTGTCCCATAATTCACCCTCAACTCGATGGCAGTGAGTTTTTCAGAGATGAAATTCCACCTGGGTTAGGCTACAGGACAACATTCAACCTGGATCCACCCTTATCTCATGAATGGGGTCAATATTCAGGCAAGTGATAGGCTTAAAGCAACACCACTGTGTCCTGCAGACGTGACCAGTGGCCAGGTAGCTAGCTCTCACCTCACCTATAGTTCTTTGCTGATTCCTGCTGCATGATTCGCTATTCCCATGTGGATTGAAACCAAGGGAAAGGAATGCAACTCAAGCTTTCCTTTTTCAGGTGTGAATTCTATGACACTATACAGGCTCTAGATTGCATAGATGATCTCCATCATTCAGTTTCCTGCTGCTGCTGCCACCTAGGAAATAATTTTCTGAGCATTGCATCAATGGCCATAGGGCTTGATCCTCAGGGGACTGAGTCTAATCACCCTTCCATTAACCCCCTTAGGAAATATTTTTCCTCCACCAGTACTGATCTGGGTGATGGTTGAGAATGTCTGCGCACATTGAGTTACTGCCTAAACACCCCACAGGAGCAGTGCTACTCTACCGAAGTGGGTCACTAGGAGGCAACAGGGACTCGAGGGGAGTGAGTTTGGTTTGGTTTGGAGACCTCACACAACACACTTGTGTAAGTGCATAACACGACGGGCTGCTAACTGTGAGGTCGACAGTTTGAAACACAAGATGCTTCTCTGGAGAAGGGGAGGCTTTCTATTTCAACAAAGATCTGCAATCTCAGTAACACAAAGAGACAGCTCTACTGTGACCCATAGGGACGCTAACCTCAGAACGGAATCGAGAGCAGCGATTTTTTAGTTGGGCCCTCAAAGTGAGGAGCACAGGAGCTAGAGTGTGTTGTGGCTGATCACTTCAAGGTCAGCTTTTTGAAACCACCAGGATCAAGGTGAGGCTTTCCACTAAACAGAAACTCTAGGGATCAGTACTTCTCTGTCCACTTGATCACTATATATCTGAATAGATTTGAAAGCCGTGGATGATTATAAAACTCAAACAGAAACCCTCTTGGTTCAGTGGTTTAATATGTGGATGCTAACTGCAAGTTTTATGTAAGAAAAGCAACAGAAAACTCCTCAGGACAAAGATGGAGCTGGCTGGTCACATAACGATCCGCAGCCTTGGAAATCCCGGTGGGGTTTCCTACTCTGTCCTGCAGAGTCACTCTGATTCAGAAGTCTCAACGAATGAGATGTTGGCTATTAAGTGGAATCAGCAGGGTTATTGGGTAATAGGGACTGCAGGACAGAGGGTACTAGGAATTTCAGAAGCCTATGTCTTTGGGTGGAGACACTGATTCAGGACAATGTGTCTTGAATCTGCCTAACACTAAACCAGAGTGTACCATTCTGATAATCCCTAGTGTTTTCATTGGTCTCGGTGGTCTGAATTCCACTCACCTGGAGCTTCTTTTTTTTTTTCACTTGTAGCTTTAGATTCTGTGTCTTCTCTTCTGCCGACTAGTTTTTCATGGTATTGACAGCTCGTTCTATACTTTTGACAAACTCTTAATCTGCAGGTTTCGGTCTGGTGCTGGTTCAGTTTTGTCTATTGAAGGGAGAGGGGCACAGAATCTAAGGGTCTATTCAAATGGTCTTTGTGTCCTACTGTAGAAGTCAAACAGAACAGGCTGGTTACTGTCCTTGCCATCCGCCTGAGACTGAGTTTTATTTGCATGAGAAGAATGATATGGATAAAAGTGATGCAAACACATGCAAGTATCTTTAATACATTTATCCCTCCAGAATCCAGTCTGAACATTGATCCTTTGTTCAGTCTTTACATACAGTCTCTCCTGACTCCAAAACAGTTCTAAGCAGTCGGCAATTGTGACTGAGTAGGAGGGCACACTGTCTAGATATTAAACTTACTAATTCTGCATGTGCGCTGGTCCACCTCACGCGGTGCCTTAGTGAGCCTTCGTTTCCTTGTTTGAAAAAAGGAGTTGAAATTTCTCCCCACATCATCTACATTGTGGTTAGTGAATTATATAATTGATCATGCCTATAATGCATTTAAAGTTGAGGGGCTTGTCTACTAACCAAATGGCTGGCTATTTGAATCCATCCAGAAGTCTCTCAGAGAAAAGGCCTGGGGTTATACTTCCAAAATCTAAGCCATGGGAAACCAATGGAGCAGAGTTCTATTACAGACAGGGTATCGCCAAGAGTTGGATCAGCTTGTTTGTCAATTTTTCCCCATATTTAACACAACTCAGGAGGCCTAGTGGTGGAATGGGTGTAAAATGGGGCTGCTAACAAAATGGACAAATATATACAACCATTGGCACCTATCTCAGGAGAAAAAAGAGGTCTGTTACTCCCAGAAAAGTGTTCCAGAAACCAAAATATACACAAGGGCAGTTTTACCCTGTCCCATAAGTCACCCTCATCTCGTTGGCAGTGAGTTTTTCAGAGATGAACTTCCACCTGGGTTAGGCAGCAAGACAACGTGCAACCTGGATCCACCCTTATCTCATGAATGGGGTCAATATTCAGGCAAGTGATAGGCTTAAAGCAACACCACTGTGTCCTGCAGACGTGACCAGTGGCCAGGTAGCTAGCTCTCACCTCACCTATAGTTCTTTGCTGATTCCTGCTGCATGATTCACTATTCCCATGTGGATTGAAACCAAGGGAAAGGAATGCAACTCAAGCTTTCCTTTTTCAGGTGTGAATTCTATGACACTATACAGGCTCTAGATTGCATAGATGATCTCCATCATTCAGGTTCCTGCTGCTGCTGCCACCTAGGAAATAATTTTCTGAGCATTGCATCAATGGCCATAGGGCTTGCTCCTCAGGGGACTGAGTCTAATCACCCTTCCATTAACCCCCTTAGGAAATATTTTTCCTCCACCAGTACTGACCTGGGTGATGGTTGAGAATGTCTGTGCGCATTGAGTTACTGCCTATACACCCCACAGGAGCAGTGCTACTCTACCGAAGTGGGTCTCTAGGAGGCAACAGGGACTCGAGGGTAGTGAGTTTGGTTTGTTTTGGAGACCTCACACAACACACTTGTGCAAGTGCATAACACGACGGGCTGCTAACTGTAAGGTCGACAGTTTGAAACACAAGATGCTTCTCTGGAGAAGGGGAGGCTTTCTATTTCAACAAAGATCTGCAATCTCAGTAACACAAAGAGACAGCACTACTGTGACCCATAGGGACGCTAACCTCAGAACGGATTCGAGAGCAGTGATTTTTTAGTTGGGCCCTCAAAGTGAGGAGCACAGGAGCTAGAGTGTGTTGTGGCTGACCACTTCATGGTCAGCTTTTTGAAACCACCACGATCAAGGTGAGGCTTTCCACTAAACAGAAACTCTAGGGATCAGTACTTCTCTGTCCACTTGATCACTATATATCTGAATAGATTTGAAAGCCATGGATGATTATAAAACTCAAACAGAAACCCTCTTGGTTCAGTGGTTTAACATGTGGATGTTAACTGCAAGTTTAATGTGAGAAAAGCAACAGAAAACTCCTCAGGACAAAGATGGAGCTGGCTGGTCACAAAACGATCCGCAGCCTTCGAAATCCCGGTGGGGTTTCCTACTCTGTCCTGCAGAGTCACTCTGATTCAGAAGTCTCAACGAATGAGATGTTGGCTATTAAGTGGAATCAGCAGGGTTATTGGGTAATAGGGACTGCAGGACAGAGGGTACTAGGAATTTCAGAAGCCTATGTCTTTGGGTGGAGACACTGATTCAGGACAATGTGTCTTGAATCTGCCTAACACTAAACCAGAGTGTACCATTATGATAATCCCCAGTGTTTTCATTGGTCTCGGTGGTCTGAATTCCACTCACCTGGAGCTTCTTTTTTTTTTCACTTGTAGCTTTCGATTCTGTGTCTTCTCTTCTGCAGACTAGTTTTTTCATGGTATTGACAGCTCGTTCTATACTTTTGACAAACTCTTAATCTGCAGGTTTCGGTCTGGTGCTGGTTCAGTTTTGTCTATTGAAGGGAGAGGTGCAAAGAATCGAAAGGTCTATTCAAATGGTCTTTGTGTCCTACTGTAGAAATCAAACAGAACAGGCTGGTTACTGTCCTTGCCATTCGCCTGACACAGAGTTTTATTTGCATGAGAAGAATGATATGGATAAAAGTGATGCAAACACATGCAAGTATCTTTAATACATTTATCCCTCCAGAATCCAGTCTGAACATTGATCCTTTGTGCAGTCTTTACATACAGTCTCTCCTGACTCCAAAACAGTTCTAAGCAGTCGGCAATTGTGACTGAGTAGGAGCGCACACTGTCTAGATATTAAACTTACTAATTCTGCATGTGCGCTGGTCCACCTCAAGCGGTGCCTTAGTGAGCCTTTGTTTCCTTGTTTGAAAAAAGGGGTTGATATTTCTACCCACATCATCTACATTGTGGTTAGTCAATTATATAATTGATCATGCCTATAATTCATTTAAAGTTGAGGGGCTTGTCAACTAACCAAATGGCTGGCTATTTGAATCCATCCAGAAGTCTCTCAGAGAAAAGGCCTGGGGTTATACTTCCAAAATCTAAGCCATGGGAAACCAATGGAGCAGAGTTCTATTACACACAGGGTATCGCCAAGAGTTGGATCAGCTTGTTTGTCACTTTTTCCCCATATTTAACACAACTCAGGAGGCCTAGTGGTGGAATGGGTGTTAAATGGGGCTGCTAACAAAATGGACAAATATATACAAACATTGGCACCTCTCTCAGGAGAAAGAAGAGGTCTGTTACTCCCAGAAAAGTGTTTCAGAAACCAAAATATACACAAGGGCAGTTTTACCCTGTCCCATAAGTCACCCTCAACTCGATGGCAGTGAGTTTTTCAGAGATGAGATTCCACCTGGGTTAGGCTGCAGGACAACATTCAACCTGGATCCACCCTTATCTCATGAATGGGGTCAATATTCAGGCAAGTGATAGGCTTAAAGCAACACCACTGTGTCCTGCAGACGTGACCAGTGGCCAGGTAGCTAGCTCTCACCTCACCTATAGTTCTTTGCTGATTCCTGCTGCATGATTCACTATTCCCATATGGATTGAAACCAAGGGAAAGGAAAGCAACTCAAGCTTTCCTTTTTCAGCTGTGTATTCTATGACACTATACAGGCTCTAGATTACATAGATTATCTCCATCATTCAGGTTGCTGCTGCTGCTGCCACCGAGGAAATAATTTTATGATCATTGCCTCAATGGCTATAGGGCTTGCTCCTCAGGGGATTGAGTCTAGTCACCGTTCCAATACCCCCCTTAGGAAATATTTTTCCTCTACCAGTCCTGACCTGGGTGATGGTTGAGAATGTCTGCACGCATTGAGTTACTGCCTAAACACACCACAGCAGTAGTTCTACTCTACAGAAGTGGGTCACTCGGAGGCAACATGGATTCGAAGGTAGTGAGTTTGGTTTGGTTTGGAGACCTCACACAACACACTTGTGTAAGTGCATAACACGACGGGCTCCTAACTGTAAGGTCAACAGTTCGAAACACTGGATGCTTCTCTGGGAAAGAGAAAGCTTTCTATTTCCACAAAAATCTGCAATGTCAGAAACCCACAGAGACAGCTCTACTCAGACCCATAAAGACACTAACCTCAGAACTGAATCAATAGCAGTAATTTTTTAGTTGATCCCTCAAACTGAGGAGCACAGGGTGTAGAGTGTGTTGTGGCTGCTAACTGCACGGTGAGCACATTGAAACTACCAGGACAATGGTGATGCTTTCCACTAATCAGAAACTCTAGGGATCAGTTCTTCTCTGTCCACTGGATCACTACATATCGGAATAGATTTAATATCCGTGGATGATTATAAAACTCAAACAGAAACCCTATTGGTTCAGGGTTTTAACATCTGGATGCTAACCTAAAGTTTGGTGTTAGAAAAGCACCAGACAACTACCCAGGACAAAGATGGAGCAGACTGCTGACATAAAGATCCGCAGCCTTGGAAATCCAGGTGGGGTTACCTACTATGTCCTGTAGAGTCACTGTGAAACAGAGGCCTCAACTAACGAGAAAGTGGCTATAAAGGAGAATCAGCAGGGTTATTGGGTAATAGGGACTGCAGGACACAGGGTACTAGAAATTTCAGAAGCTTAGGTCTTTGGGTGGAGACACTGATTTAGGAAAATGTGTCTTGAATCTGCCTACCACTAAACCAGCGTGTACCATTCTGATAAGCCCTAGTGTTTTCCTTGTTCTCGGTGGTCTGAATTCCATTCACCTGGAGCTTTTTTTTTTACTTGTAGCTTTCGATTCTGTGTCTTCTCTTCCGTAGACTAGTTTTTCAGGGTATTGACATCTCTTTCTATACTTTTGACAAACTCTTAACCTGAAGGTTTCGGGTCTGGTGCTGGCTGCAGTTTTGTCTATTGATGGGAGAGGTGCACAAAATCAAAGGTTCTATTCAGATAGTCCATGTGTCCAACTGTAGGAGTCAGACTGAACAAAACGGTAACTGTAGTTCCCATCAACTGTGACTGAGTTTTGTTTGCATGAGAAGAATGATAGGGATAAAAGTGTTGCAAACACATGCAAATATCATTTATACATTGATCCCTCCAGAATCCAGCCTGAACATTGGACCTTTTTGGGGTCTTTATATACAGTCTCTCCTGACTCTAAAACAGTTCTGAGTGATCGGTAATTGTGATTGAGTAGGAGGGCTCACTGCGTAGATATCAAACTTACTAATTCTGCATGAGCGCTCTTCCACCTCAAGCGGTGCCTTAGTGAGACTTAGTTCCCTTGTTTGAAAATGGGGTCGATAATTCTTCCCCCATCATCCACTTTGTGGTTACTCAATTAAATAGCTAATCTGCCTATTGGTAAATTAAAGTTAGGGGCATGGCTACTAATCAAAAGGCTGGCTATTTGAATCCATCCAGAAGTCCCTCAGAGAAAAGGCCTGGTGTTATACTTCCAAAATCTAAGCCCTGGGAAACCAAAGGAGCAGTGTTGTATGACAGACAGGGGATCGCAAAGAGTTGGATCAACAAGGTTGCAACTTTCCCCCCATATTTTAACACAACGCAGGATGCCTAATAGTGGAAAGGGTGTAACATCGGGCTTCCAAACAAATGGTGAAAAATATATAACCATTGGCACTTATCTCAGGAGAAAGAAGAGGTCTGCTACTCCTAGAAAAGTGTTCCAGTCACCAAAACATACACAAGGGCAGTTCTAACCTGTCCCATAAGTCACCCGCAACTTGATGGCAGTGAGTTTTTTAGAGATGAACATCCATCGGGTTAGGCAACAGGATTACATGCAACCTGCATCCACCCTTATCTCATGAATGGGTCAATATTCAGGCAAGTGATAGGCTTAAATCAACACCATTGTGTTCCGGAGACGTGACCAGTGGCCAGGTAGCTAGCTCTCACCTCACATATAGTTCTTTGCTCACCCTTGCAGCATGATTCACTATTCCCATGTGGATTGAAACCAAGGCAAAGGAATACAACTCAAGCTTTCCTTTTTCACCTCTGAATTCTATGACACTATACAGGCTCTAGATTACATAGATGATCTCCACCATATAGGTTCCTGCTGCTTCTGCCACCTAGGAAATAATTTTATGAGCATTTCCTCCATGGCCATAGGGCTTGCTCTACAGGGGACTAAGTCTAATTACCCTTCCATTAACCCCCTTAGGAAATATTATTCCTCCACCAGTCCTTACCTGGGTGATGGTTGAGAATGTCTGCGCGCATTGAGTTACTGCCTAAACACCCCACAGGAGCAGTTCTACCCTACAGAAGTGGGTCACTAGGAGGCAACATGGACCCGAAGGTAGTGGGTTTGGTTTGGAGTCCTCACACAACACACTTGTGTAAGTGCATAACAAGACGGGCTGCTAACTGTAAGGTCACCAGTGCGAAACAATAGATGCTTCTCTGGAAAAGAGGAGGCTTTCTCTTTCCACAAAGATCTGCAATGTCAGAAACCCACAGAGACAGCTCTACTGTGACCCATAGTGACGCTAACCTCAGACCTAAATCGATAGCAGTGATTTTTTAGTTGATCCCTCAAACTGAGGAGCACAGGGGGTAGAGTGTGTTGTGGCTGCTAACTGCAATGTCAGCACATTGAAACCACTAGGATCAAGGTGAGGCTTTCCACTAAACAGAAACTCTAGGGATCAGTTATTCTCTGACCACTTGATCACTATATCTCAGAATAGATTTAATAACCGTGGATGATTATAAAACTCAAAGAGAAACCCTATTGGTTCAGGGGTATAACATCTGGATGCTAACCGCAAGTTTGGTATTAGAAAAGCACCGGAAAACAACCCAGGACAAAGGTGGAGCTGGCTTCTGACATAAAGATCCGCAGCCTTGGAAATCCAGGTGGGGTTACCTAATCTTTCCTATAGAATCACTGTGAATCAGAGGCCTCAATGAACGAGAAAGTGGCTATAAAGTGGAAACAGCAGGGTTATTTGGTATTAGGGACTGCAGGAAAGAGGGTACTAGGAATTTCAGAAGCCTAGGTCTTTGGGCGGAGATACTGATACAGGCCAATGTGTCTTGAATCTGCCTACCACTACACCAGTGTGTACCATTCTGATAAGCCCTAGCGTTTTCCTTAGTCTCGGTTTTCTGAATTCCACTCACCTGGAGATTCTTTTTTTTTTTCACTTGTAGCTTTCAATTCTGTGTCTTCTCTTCTTTAGGCTAGTTTTCAGGGTATTGACAGCTCTTTCTATACTTTTGACAAACAGTTAATCTGCAGGTTCCGGGTCTGGTGCTGGCTTCAGATTTGTCTATTGAAGGGAGAGGAGCACAGAATCGAAGGTTCTATTCAGATGGTCTATGTGTCCTACTGCATAAGTCAAACAGAACAGGCTGGTTACTTTCCTTGCCATCGGCTGGGACTGAGTTTTGTTTGCATGAGAAGAATGATAGGGATAAAAGTGAAGCAAACACATGCAAGTATCTTTAATACATTGATCCCTCCAGAATCCAGTCTGAACATTGATCCTTTGTGGAGTCTTTACATAGTGTCTCTCCTGATTCCAAAACAGTTCTGAGAAGTCGGTAATTGTGATTGAGTAGGAAGGCACACTGTCTAGATATTAAACTTACTAATACTGCATGAGCGCTGTTCCATCTCAAGCGGTGCCTTAGTGAGAATTCGTTTCCTTGTTTGAAAAAAGGGGTTGATATTTCTCCCCACATCATCCACATTGTGGTTAGTCAATTATATAATTAATCATGCCTATAATTTATTTAAAGTTGAGGGGCTTGGCTACTAACCAAATGGCTGGCTATTTGAATCCATCCAGAAGTCCCTCAGAGAATAGGCCTGGTGTTATACTTCCAAAATCTAAGCCATGGGAAACCAATGGAGCAGAGTTCTATGACAGACAGGGTATCGCCAAGTGTTGGATCAGCTAGTTTGTCACTTTTCCCCCATATTTAACACAACTCAGGAGGCCTAGTGGTGGAATGGGTGTAAAATGGGGCTGCTAACAAATGGTCAAATATATACAACCATTGGCACCTATCTCAGGAGAAAGAAGACGTCTGCTACTCCCAGAAAAGGGTTCCAGAAAACAAAATATACACAAGGGCAGTTTTACCCTGTCCCATAAGTCACCCTCAACTCGATGGCTGTGAGTTTTTTAGAGATGAACTTCCTCCTGGGTTAGGCAGCAAGACAACATCTAACCTGGATCCACCCTTCTCTCATGATTGGGTCAATATTCAGGCAAGTGATAGGCTTAAATGAACACCACTGTCCTGGAGACATGACCAGTGGCCAGGTAGCTAGCTCTCACCTCACATATAGTTCTTTGCTCACTCCTGCTGCTTGATTCACTCTACCCGTGTGGATTGAAACCAAGGGAATGGAATGCAACTCAAGCTGTCCTTTTTCAGCTGTGAATTCTATGACACTATACAGGCTCTAGATTACATAGATGATCTCCACCATTCAGGTTGCTGCTGCTGCTGCCACCTAGGAAATAATTTTATGAGCTTTGCCTCAATGGCCATAGGGTTTGCTCCTCAGAAAACTGAGTCTAGTCACCTTTCCATTAAACCCCTTAGGAAACCTTTTTCCTCCACCAATCCTGACCTGGGTGATTGTTGAGAATGTCTGCGCGCATTGAGTTACTGCTAAACACACCACAGGAGCAGTTCTACTGTACTGAAGTGGGTCACTCGGGGTCAACATGGAGTCGAAGGTAGTGAGTTGGGTTTGGTTTGGAGTCCTCACACAACATACTTGTGTAAGTGCATAACATGATGGAATGCTAACTGTAAGGTCAACAATTCGAAATACTAGATGCTTCTCTGGAAAAGAGGAGGCTTTCTATTTCCACAAAGATCTGCAATGTCAGAAACCCACACAGACAGCTCTACTGTGACCAATAGGGACGCTAACTTCAGAACGGAATCGAGAGCAGTGACTTTTCAGTTGATCCCTCAAACTGAGGAGCACAGGTTATAGAGTGTGTTGTGGCTGCTAACGGCAAGGTCAGCACATTGAAACCACCAGGAACAAGGTGAGGCTTTCCACTAAACAGTAACTCTAGGGATCAGTTCTTCTCTGTCCACTGGATCACTATATATCATAATAGATTTAATAACCGTGGATGATTATAAAACTCAAACAGAAACCCTGTTGGTTCAGGGGTTTAACATCTGGATGCTAACCGCAAGTTTGGTGTTAGAAAAGCACCAGACAACTCCCCATGACAAAGATGAAGCTGGCTGCTTACATAAAGATCCTCAGTATTGAAAATCCAGGTGGGGTTAACTACTCTGTCCTGTAGAGTCACTCTGAAACAGAGGCCTCAACGAAGAGTACGTGGCTATAAAGTAGAATCAGCAGGGTTAATGGGTAATAGGGACTGCAGGACAGAGGGTACTAGGAATTTCAGAAGCCTATGTCTTTGAGTGGAGACACTGATTCAGGCCAATGTGTCTTGAATCTGCCTACCACTAAACCAGTGTGTACCATTCTGATAAGCCATAGTGTTTTCATTGGTCTCAGTGGTCTGAATTCCACTCACATGGAGCTTCTTTTTTTTTTTTTTCCACTTGTAGCTTTCGATTCTGTGTCTTCTCTTCTGCAGTCTAGTTTTTCAGGGTATTGACAGCTCTTTCTATACTTTTGACAAACTCTTAATCTGCAGGTTTCAGGTCTGGTGCTGGCTGCAGTTTTGTCTATTGATTGGAGAGGTGGAAAAAATCAAAGGTTCTATTCAGATAGTCCATGTGTCCTAATATAGAAGTCAGACTGAACAATCCTATTAATGTCGTTCCCATCGCCTGGGAATGAGTTTTGTTTGCATGAGAAGAATGATAGGGATAAAAGTGAGGCAAACACAGGCAAGCATTTTTAATACATTGATAACCCCAGATTCCAGCCTGAACATTGAAACTTTTTGGGGTCTTTATATACAGTCTCTCCTAACTCTAAAACAGTTCTGAGTAGTCGGTAATTGTGACTGAGTAGGAGGGCTCTCTGCCTAGATATCAAACTTACTAATTCTGCCTGAGCGCTCTTCCACCTCAAGCGGTGCCTTAGTGAACCTGAGTTTCCTTGTTTGAAAAATGGGGTTGATAATTCTCCCCCCATCATCCACTTTGTGGTTACTCAATTAAATAGCTAATCATGCCTATTGGTTAATTAATGTTAGGGGCATGGCTACTAAGCAAAAGGCTGGCTATTTGAATCCATCCAGAAGTCCCTCAGAGAAAAGGCCTGGTGTTATACTTCCAAAATCTAAGGCCTGGGTAAGCAAAGGAGCAGAGTTGTATGACAGACAGTGGATCGCAAGAGTTGGATCAACAAGGTTGCAACTTTTCCCCCATATTTTAACACAACTCAGGATGCCTAGTGGTGGAAAGAGTGTAAAATGGGGCTGTTAACCAAATGGTCAAAATATATAACCATTGGCACTTATCTCAGGAGAAAGAAGAGGTCTGCTACTCCCAGAAAAGTGTTCCAGCCACCAAAACATACACAAGGGCAGTTCTACCCTGTCCCATATGTCACCCTCAACTCGATGGCAGTGAGTTTTTTCGAGATGAACTTCCATCTGGGTTAGGCAACAGGACTACATGCAACCGGGATCCACGCTTAACTCCTGAATGGGTCAACATTCAGGCAAGTTCAAGGCTTAAACCAACTCCATTGTCGTCCTGGAGGCGTGACCACTGGCCAGGTAGCTAGCTCTCTCCTCACCTATAGTTCTTTGCTCACTCTTGGAGCACGATTCACTATTCCCATGTGTATTGATACCAAGGGAAAGGAATGTAACTCAAGCTTTCCATTTTCAGCTGTGAATTCTGTGACACTATGCAAGCTGTAGATTACCTATATGGTCTCCACCAACCAGGTTGGTGCTGCTGCTGCTGCCACCTAGGAAATAATTTTATGAGCATTGCCTCCATGGCCATAGGGCATGCTCCTTAGGGGACAGACTCTAGTCACCCTTCACTTAAACCCCTTAGGTAATATTTTTCCCAAACCAGTCCTGACCTGGGTGATGGTTGAGAATGTCTGCATGCTTTGATTTACTGCCTAAACACCCCACAGGAGCAGTTCGACTCTACCGAAGTGGGTCACTAGGAGGCATCATGGACTCGAGGGTAGTGAGTTTGGTTTGGTTTTGAGTCCTCACACAACACACTTGTGTAAGTGCATAACACGACCGGCTGCTAACTGTAAGGTCAACAGTTCGAAACACTAGATGCTTCTCTGGAAAAGAGGAGGCTTTCTATTTCCACAAAGATCTGCAATCTCAGTAACACAAAGAGACAGCTCTACTGTGACCAATAGGGACGCTAACCTCAGAACGGAATCGAGAGCAGTGATTTTTTAGTTGGGCCCTCAAAGTGAGGAGCACAGGGGGTAGAGTGTGTTTTGTCTGATCACTGCATGGTCAGCTGTCTGAACCCACCAGGACCTAGGCAAGGCTTTCCACTAAACAGAAACTGTATGGATCAATTCTGCTCTGTCCACTTGATCACTATATATCTGAATAGATTTAATAACCATGGATGATTATAAAACAAACAGAAACCCTATTGCTTCAGGGGTTTAACTTGTGGATGCTAACTGCAAGTTTAGTTTGAGAAAAGCAACAGAAAACTCCTCAGGACAAAGATGGAGCTGGCTGGTCACATAACGATCCGCAGAATTGGAAATCTCGGTGGGGTTTCCTACTCTGTCCTGCAGAGTCACTCTGAATCAGAAGTCTCAACGAATGAGATGTTGGCTATTAAGTAGAATCAGCAGGGTTATTGGGTAATAGGGACTGCAGGACACAGGGCACTAGGAATTTTAGGCGCCTAGGGATTTGTGTGTATACACAGATTCAGGCCAATGTGACTTGAACTTGGCTACCACTAAAAGAGCGTGAACCACTGTGAGAAAATCTAGTGTTTTCATTGGTCTCGGTTATCTGAATTCCAATCACCTGGAACTTCTTTTTTTTCCCACTTTTATCTTTTAGTACTATGTCTTTTTTTATTTAGGCTATTTTTTCAGGGTATTGACAGCTCTTTCTATACTTTTGACAAACTCTTATATATTTTTTTAATTTTAACAATTTATTAGGGGCTCATACAATTCTTATCACAGTTCATACATATACATACAACAATTGTATAAAGCAGATCTGTACAGTCTATGCCCTACTCATTTTTTTCTCCTCTTTTTTTTTTACATTTTATTAGGGACTCATACAACTATTATCACTATCCATACATATACATACATCAATTGTATAAAGCACATCCATACATTCCCTGCCCCAATCATTCTCAAGGCATTTGCTCTCCACTTAAGCCCCTTGCATCAGGTCCTCTTTTTTTTCCCCTCCCTCACTTTTTCCCCCTCCCTCATGTGCCCTTGGTAATTTATACCTTGTTCTTTTGTCAATCTAGCCCTATCCGGAGTCTCCCTTCCCCCCTTCTCTGCTGTCCCTCTCCCAGGGAAGAGGTCACATGTGGATCCTTGTAATCAGTTCCCCCTTTCCAACCCACTCACCCTCCACTCTCCCAACATCGTCCCTCACACCCTTGGTCCTGAAGGTATCATCCACCCTGGATTCCCTGTACCTCCAGCCCTCATATGTACCAGTGTACAGCCTCTGTCCTATCCAGGCCTGCAAGGTAGAATTCGGATCATGGTAGTTGGGGGGAGGAAGCATCCAGGATCTGGGGGAAAGCTGTGTTCTTCATCAGTACTACCTCGCACCCTAATTAACCCATCTCCTCTTCTAAACGACTCTATGAGGGGATCTACATTGGCCAACACTTGGGCCTTGTGTCTCCACTCTGCACTTCCCCCTTCATTTAATATGGTATATACATATATATACATATACACATATATACATATACATACCCACACTTATATCGTTGTTGTTTTTTTTTGCATGCTGCCTTATACCTGGCCCCTTGGCACCTCGTGATTGCACTGGCCGGTGTGCTTCTTCCATGTGGACTTTTTTGCTTCTGAGCTAGATGGCCACTTGTTCACCTTCAAGCCTTTAAGTCCCCAGACCCTATCTCTTTTGATAGCCGGGCACCATCAGCTTTCTTCACCACATTTGCTTATGCACCCATTTGTCTTCCGCGATCCTATCATGGAGGTGTGCAGTCAATGATATGATTTTTTGTTCTTTGATGCCTGGTAACTGATCTCTTTGGGACCACTCGATCATACAGGCTGGAGTGTTCTTCCATGTGGACTTTGTTGCTTCTGAGCTAGATGACCGCTTATTTATCTTCAAGCCTTTAAGACCCCAGTCACTATCTCTTTTGATAGCCAGGCACTATCAGCTTTCTTCCCACATTTACTTGTTCACCCAGTTTGGCTCCAGCCGTTGTGTCGGGAGAGTGAGCATCATAGAGTTCCAATTTAATTAAAGTAGGTATTCATGCATTGAGGGCGTGTTTGAGTAGATGCCCAAGGTCCTTCCGCCACCTTAATACGTGACCTATAAATATAAACACATAGATCTAATTCCCCATCCTCCTATATATATTTGCATGTCTAGACAAAGACATGTACATGACAAAGTCTTAATCTGCAGGTTTCGGTCTGGTGCTGGCTTCAGTTTTGTCTATTGATGGGAGAGGGGGACAGAATCGAAGTGTCTATTCAGATGGTCTATGTGTCCTACTGCAGAAGTCAAACAGAACAGGCTGGTTACTGTCCTTGACATCCGCCTGGGACTGAGTTTTGTTTGCATGAGAAGAATGATAGGGATAAAAGTGATGCAAACACATGCAAGTATCTTTAATACATTGATCCCTCAAGAATCCAGTCAGAACATTGATCCTTTGTGGAGTCCTTACATACAGTCTCTCCTGACTCCAAAACAGTTCTGAGCAGTTGGTAATTGTGACTGAGTAGGAGGGCACACTGTCTAGATATTAAACTTACTAATTCTGCATGAGCGCTGTTCCACCACAAGCGGTGCCTTAGTGAGCCTGAGTTTCCTGGTTTGGAAAATGGGGTCGATAATTCTCCCCCCATCATCCACTTTGTGGTTACTCAATTAAATAGCTAATCATGCCTATCGGTTAATTAAAGTTAGGGGCATGGCTACTAAGCAAAAGGCTGACTATTTGAATCCATCCTGAAGTCCCTCAGAGAAAAGGCCTGGTGTTATACTTCCAAAATCCAAGCCCTGGGAAACCAAAGGAGCAGAGTTGTATGACAGACAGTGGATCGCAAAGAGTTGGATCAACAAGGTTGCAACTTTTCCCCCATATTTTAACACAACTAAGGATGCCTAGAGGTGGAAAGGGTGTAAAATGGGGCTGCTAACCAAATGGTCAAAATATATAACCATTGGCACTTATCTCAGGAGAAAGAAGAGGTCTGTTACTCCCAGAAAAGTGTTCCAGCCACCAAAACATACACAAGGGCAGTTCTACCCTGTCCCATATGTCACCCTCAACTCGATGGCAGTGAGTTTTTTTGAGATGAACTTCCATCTGGGTTAGGCAACAGGACTACATGCAACCTGGATCCACCCTTAACTCATGAATGGGTCAACATTCAGGCAAGTTCTAGGCTTAAACCAACACCATTGTCTTCCTGGAGGCGTGACCAATGGCCAGGTAGTTAGCTCTCTCCTCACCTACAGTTCTTTGCTCACTCCTGCAGCATGATTCACTATTCCCCTGTGTATTGATACCAAGTGAAGGGAATGTAACTCAAGCTTTCCTTTTTCAGCTGTGAATTCTGTGACACTATGCAAGCTGTAGATTACCTATATGGTCTCCACCAACCAGGTTGCTGCTGCTGCTGCTGCCACCTAGGAAATAATTTTATGAGCATTGCCTCCATGGCCATAGGGCTTGCTCCTTAGGGGACAGACTCAAGTCACCCTTCACTTAAACCCCTTAGGTAATATTTTTCCTAAACCAGTCCTGACCTGGGTGATGGTTGAGAATGTCTGCATGCTTTGATTTACTGCCTAAACACCCCACAGGAGCAGTTCGACTCTACCGAAGTGGGTCACTGGGAGGCAACATGGACTCGAGGGTAGTGAGTTTGGTTTGGTTTTGAGTCCTCAAACAACACACTTGTGTAAGTGCATAACATGACCGGCTGCTAACTGTAAGGTCAACAGTTCGAAACACTAGATGCTTCTCTGGAAAAGAGGAGGCTTTCTATTTCCACAAAGATCTGCAATCTCAGTAACACAAAGAGACAGCTCTACTGTGACCAATAGGGACGCTAACCTCAGAACGGAATCGAGAGCAGTGATTTTTTAGTTGGGCCCTCAAAGTGAGGAGCACAGGGGGTAGAGTGTGTTTTGTCTGATCACTGCATGGTCAGCTGTCTGAACCCACCAGGACCTAGGCAAGGCTTTCCACTAAACAGAAACTGTATGGATCAATTCTGCTCTGTCCACTTGATCACTATATATCTGAATAGATTTAATAACCGTGGATGATTATAAAACTCAAACAGAAACCCTATTGCTTCAGGGGTTTAACTTGTGGATGCTAACTGCAAATTTAGTGTGAGAAAAGCAACAGAAAATTCCTCAGGACAAAGATGGAGCTGGCTGGTCACATAACAATCCGCAGACTTGGAAATCTCGGTGGGGTTTCCTACTCTGTCCTGCAGAGTCACTCTGAATCAGAAGTCTCAACGAATGAGATGTTGGCTATTAAGTAGAATCAGCAGGGTTATTGGGTAATAGGGACTGCAGGACACAGGGCACTAGGAATTTCAGGCGCCTAGGGATTTGTGTGGAGACACAGATTCAGGCCAATGTGACTTGAACTTGGCTACCACTAAAAGAGCGCGAACCACTGTGAGAAACTCTAGTGTTTTCATTGGTCTCGGTTGTCTGAATTCCAATCACCTGGAGCTTCTTTTTTTTTTCACTTGTATCTTTTAGTACTATGTCTTTTTTTATTTAGGCTATTTTTTCAGGGTATTGACAGCTCTTTCTATACTTTTGACAAACTCTTATATTTTTTCAATTTTAACAATTTATTAGGGGCTCATACAATTCTTATCACAGTTCATACATATACATACATCAATTGTATAAAGCAGATCTGTACAGTCTATGCCCTACTCATTTCTTTCTCCTCTTTTTTTTTACATTTTATTAGGGACTCATACAACTATTATCACTATCCATACATATACATACATCAATTGTATAAAGCACATCCATACATTCCCTGCCCCAATCATTCTCAAGGCATTTGCTCTCCACTTAAGCCCCTTGCATCAGGTCCTCTTTTTTTTTTCCCCTCCCTCCCCTTTTCCCCCTCCCTCATGTGCCCTTGGTAATTTATACCTCGTTCTTTTGTCATATCTAGCCCTATCCGGAGTCTCCCTTCCCCCTTTCTCTGCTGTCCCTCTCCCAGGGAAGAGGTCACATGTGGATCCTTGTAATCAGTTCCCCCTTTCCAACCCACTCACCCTCCACTCTCCCAACATCGTCCCTCACACCCTTGGTCCTGAAGGTATCATCCACCCTGGATTCCCTGTACCTCCAGCCCTCATATGTACCAGTGTACAGCCTCTGTCCTATCCAGGCCTGCAAGGTAGAATTCGGATCATGGTAGGTGGGGGGAGGAAGCATCCAGGATCTGGGGGAAAGCTGTGTTCTTCATCAGTACTACCTCGCACCCTAATTAACCCATCTCCTCTCCTAAACGCCTCTATGAGGGGATGTACATTGGCCGACACTTGGGCCTTGTGTCTCCACTCTGCACTTTCCCCTTCATTTAATATGGTATATACATATATATACATATACACATATATACATATACATACCCACACTTATATCGTTGTTGTTTTTTTTTGCATGCTGCCTTATACCTGGCCCCTTGGCACCTCGTGATTGCACTGGCCGGTGTGCTTCTTCCATGTGGACTTTTTTGCTTCTGAGCTAGATGGCCACTTGTTCACCTTCAAGCCTTTAAGTCCCCAGACCCTATCTCTTTTGATAGCCGGGCACCATCAGCTTTCTTCACCACATTTGCTTATGCACCCATTTGTCTTCCGCGATCCTATCATGGAGGTGTGCAGTCAATGATATGATTTTTTGTTCTTTGATGCCTGGTAACTGATCTCTTTGGGACCACTCGATCATACAGGCTGGAGTGTTCTTCCATGTGGACTTTGTTGCTTCTGAGCTAGATGACCGCTTATTTATCTTCAAGCCTTTAAGACCCCAGTCACTATCTCTTTTGATAGCCAGGCACCATCAGCTTTCTTCACCACATTTACTTGTTCACCCAGTTTGGCTCCAGCCGTTGTGTCGGGAGAGTGAGCATCATAGAGTTCCAATTTAATTAAAGTAGGTATTCATGCATTGAGGGCGTGTTTGAGTAGATGCCCAAGGTCCTTCCGCCACCTTAATACTTGACCTATAAATATAAACACATAGATCTAATTCCCCATCCTCCTATATATATTTGCATGTCTAGACAAAGACATGTACATGACAAAGTCTTAATCTGCAGGTTTCGGTCTGGTGCTGGCTTCAGTTTTGTCTATTGATGGGAGAGGGGGACAGAATCGAAGTGTCTATTCAGATGGTCTATGTGTCCTACTGCAGAAGTCAAACAGAACAGGCTGGTTACTGTCCTTGACATCCGCCTGGGACTGAGTTTTGTTTGCATGAGAAGAATGATAGGGATAAAAGTGATGCAAACACATGCAAGTATCTTTAATACATTGATCCCTCCAGAATCCAGTCAGAACATTGATCCTTTGTGGAGTCCTTACATACAGTCTCTCCTGACTCCAAAACAGTTCTGAGCAGTTGGTAATTGTGACTGAGTAGGAAGGCACACTGTCTAGATATTAAACTTACTAATTCTGCATGAGCGCTGTTCCACCACAAGCGGTGCCTTAGTGAGCCTGAGTTTCCTGGTTTGAAAAATGGGGTCGATGATTCTCCCCCCATCATCCACTTTGTGGTTACTCAATTAAATAGCTAATCACGCCTATTGGTTAATTAAAGTTAGGGGCATGGCTACTAAGCAAAAGGCTGGCTATTTGCATCCATCCAGAAGTCCCTCAGAGAAAAGGCCTGGTGTTATACTTCCAAAATCCAAGCCCTGGCAAACCAAAGGAGCAGAGTTGTATGACAGACAGTGGATCGCAAAGAGTTGGATCAACAAGGTTGCAACTTTTCCCCCATATTTTAACACAACTCAGGATGCCTAGTGGTGGAAAGGGTATAAAATGGGGCTGCTAACCAAATGGTCAAAATATATAACCATTGGCACTTATCTCAGGAGAAAGAAGAGGTCTGTTACTCCCAGAAAAGTGTTCCAGCCACCAAAACATACACAAGGGCAGTTCTACCCTGTCCCATATGTCACCCTCAACTCGATGGCAGTGAGTTTTTTTGAGATGAACTTCCATCTGGGTTAGGCAACAGGACTACATGCAACCTGGAACCACCCTTAACTCATGAATGGGTCAACATTCAGGCAAGTTCTAGGCTTAAACCAACACCATTGTCTTCCTGGAGGCGTGACCAATGGCCAGGTAGCTAGCTCTCTCCTCACCTATAGTTCTTTGCTCACTCCTGCAGCATGATTCACTATTCCCATGTGTATTGATACCAAGGGAAGGGAATGTAACTCAAGCTTTCCTTTTTCAGCTGTGAATTCTGTGACACTATGCAAGCTGTAGATTACCTATATGGTCTCCACCAACCAGGTTGCTGCTGCTGCTGCTGCCACCTAGGAAATAGTTTTATGAGCATTGCCTCCATGGACATAGGGCTTGCTCCTTAGGGGAGAGACTCTAGTCACCCTTCACTTAAACCCCTTAGGTAATATTTTTCCCAAACCAGTCCTGACCTGGGTGATGGTTGAGAATGTCTGCATGCTTTGATTTACTGCCTAAACACCCCACAGGAGCAGTTCGACTCTACCGAAGTGGGTCACTAGGAGGCAACATGGACTCGAGGGTAGTGAGCTTGGTTTGGTTTTGAGTCCTCACACAACACACTTGTGTAAGTGCATAACACGACCGGCTGCTAACTGTAAGGTCAACAGTTCGAGACACTAGATGCTTCTCTGGAAAAGAGGAGGCTTTCTATTTCCACAAAGATCTGCAATCTCAGTAACACAAACAGACAGCTCTACTGTGACCAATAGGGACATTAACCTCAGAACGGAATCGAGAGCAGTGATTTTTTAGTTGGGCCCTCAAAGTGACGAGCACAGGGGGTAGAGTGTGTTTTGTCTGATCACTGCATGGTCAGCTGTCTGAACCCACCAGGACCTAGGCAAGGCTTTCCACTAAACAGAAACTGTATGGATCAATTCTGCTCTGTCCACTTGATCACTATATATCCGAATAGATTTAATAACCGTGGATGATTATAAAACTCAAACAGAAACCCTATTGCTTCAGGGGTTTAACTTGTGGATGCTAACTGCAAGTTTAGTGTGAGAAAAGCAACAGAAAACTCCTCAGGACAAAGATGGAGCTGGCTGGTCACATAACGATCCGCAGACTTGGAAATCTCGGTGGGGTTTCCTACTCTGTCCTGCAGAGTCACTCTGAATCAGAAGTCTCAACGAATGAGATGTTGGCTATTAAGTAGAATCAGCAGGGTTATTGGGTAATAGGGACTGCAGGACACAGGGCACTAGGAATTTCAGGCGCCTAGGGATTTGTGTGTATACACAGATTCAGGCCAATGTGACTTGAACTTGGCTACCACTAAAAGAGCGTGAATCACTGTGAGAAAATCTAGTGTTTTCATTGGTCTCGGTTGTCTGAATTCCAATCACCTGGAGCTTCGTTTTTTCTTTTTTTTTTTTCACTTGTATCTTTTAGTTCTATGTCTTTTTTTTATTTAGGCTATTTTTCAGGGTATTGACAGCTCTTTCGATACATTTGACAAACTCTTAATCTGCAGGTTTCGGTCTGGTGCAGGCTTCATTTTTGTCTATTGATGGGAGAAGGGGACAGAATCGAAGGGTCTATTCAGATGGTCTATGTGTCCTACTGCAGAAGTCAAACAGAACAGGCTGGTTACTGTCCTTGACATCCGCCTGAGACTGAGTTTTGTTTGCATGAGAAGAATGATAGGGATAAAAGTGATGCAAACACATGCAAGTATCTTTAATACATTGATCCCTCCAGAATCCAGTTTGAACATTGATCCTTTGTGGAGTCTTTACATACAGTCTCTCCTGACTCCAAAACAGTTCTGAGCAGTTGGTAATTGTGACTGAGTAGGAGGGCACACTGTCTAGATATTAAACTTACTAATTCTGCATGAGTGCTGTTCCACAACAAGCGGTGCCTTAGTGAGCCTTCATTTCTTTGTTTGAAAAAAGGGGTTGATATTTCTCCCCACATCATCCAGATTGTGGTTAGTCAAGTAAATAATTAATCATGCCTATAATTTATTTAAAGTTGAGGGGCTTGGCTACTAACCAAATGGCTAGCTATTTGAATCCATCCAGAAGTGGCTCAGAGAAAAGGAATGGTGTTATACTTCCAAAATGTAAGCCATGGGAAACCAAGGACCAGAGTTGTATTACAGACAGGGGATAGCCAAGAGTTGGATCAGCTAGTTTGTCACTTTTCCCCATATTTAACACAACTTAAGAGGCCTAGTGGTGGAATGGGTGTAAAATGGGGCTGCTAACAACATGGTCAAATATATACAACCATTGGCACCAATCTCAGGAGAAAGAAGAGGTCTGTTACTCCCAGAAAAGTGTTCCAGAAACCAAAACATACACAAGGGCAGTTATACCCTGTCCCAGAAGTCACCCTCAACTCGATGGCCGTGAGTTTTTTAGAGATGAACTTCCTTCTGGGTAAGGCAGCAAGACTACATGCAACCTGGATCCACTCTTATCTCATGAATCGGTCAATATTCAGGCAAGTGATAGGCTTAAACGAACACCACTGTGTCCTGGAGACATGACCAGTGGCCAGGTAGCTAGCTCTCAACTCACATATAGTTCTTTGCTCACTCCTGCAGCTTGATTCACTATTCCCATGTGGATGGAAACCAAGGCAAAGGAATGCAACTCAAGCTTTCCTTTTTCAGCTGTGAATTCTGTGACACTATACAGGCTCTAGATTACATAGATGATCGCCACCATTCAGGTTGCTGCTGCTGCTGCTGCCACCTAGGAAATAATTTTATGAGCATTGCCTCAATGGCCATAGGGCTTGCTCCTCAGGGACTGAGTCTTGTCACCCTTCCATTAACCCCCTTAGGAAATATTTTTCCTCCACCAGTCCTGACCTGGGTGATGGTTGAGAATGTCTGCCCGCATTGAGTTACTGCCTAAACACACCACAGGAGCAGTTCTACTCTATAGAAGTGGGTCACTCGGAGGCAACATGGACTCGATGTTAGTGAGTTTGGTTTGGTTTGGAGTCCTCACACAACACACTTGGGTAAGTGCATAACACGATGGGATGCTAACTGTAAGATCAACAGTTCGAAATACTAGATGATTCTCTGGAAAACAGGAGGCTTTCTATTTCCACAAAGATCTGCAATGTCGGAAACCCACACAGACAGCTCTACTGTGACCCATATGGACGCTAACCTCAGAAGGGAATCGACAGCAGTGGTTTTTTAGTTGATCCCTCAAACTGAGGAGCACAGGGTGTAGAGTGTTTTGTGGCTGCTAACTGCAAGGTCAGCACATTGAAACCACCAGGACCAAGGTGAGGCTTTCCACTAAACAGAAACCCTAGGGATCAGATCTTCCCTGTCCACTTGATCACTATATATATCAGAATAGATTAATATCCGTGGATAATTATAAAACTCAAAGAGAAACCCTATTGGTTTAGGGGTTTAACATCTGGATGCTAACCGCAAGTTTGGTGTTAGAAAAGCACCAGACAACTCCCCAGGACACAGATGGAACTGGATGCTGACATAAAGATCCGCAGCCTTGGAAATCCAGGTGGGGTTACTTACTCTGTCCTGTAGAGTCACTGTGAAACAGAGGCCTCAACGAACGAGTAAGTGGCTATAAAGTAGAATCACCAGGGTTAATGGGTAATAGGGACTGCAGGAGAGAGGGTACTAGGAATTTCAGTAGCCTAGGTCTTTGGGTGGAGACAATGATTCAGGCCAATGTTTCTTGAATCTGCCTACCACTAAACCCTTGTGTACCATTATGATAAGCCCTATTGTTTTCATTGGTCTCAGTGGTCTAATTTCCACTAACCTGGAGTTTCTTTTTTTTTTTCACTTGTAGCTTTCGATTCTGTGTCTTCTCTACTGCAGACTAGTTTTTCAGGGTATTGACAGCTCTTTCTATACTTTTGACAAACTCTTAATCTGCAGGTTTCCGGTCTGGTGCTGGCTGCAGTTTTGTCTATTGATGGGAGAGGTGCAAAAAATCAAAGGTTCTATTCAGATAGTCCATGTGTCCTACTGTAGAAGTCAGACTGAACAATCCGGTTACTGTCATTCCCATCGCCTGCGACTGAGTTATGTTTGCATGAGAAGAATGATAGGGATAAAACTGATGCAAACACATGCAAGCATCTTTAATACATTGATATCCCCAGAATCCAGTCTGAATATTGAACCTTTTAGGGGTCTTTATATACAGTCTCTCCTGACTCTAAAACAGTTCTGAGCAGTCGGTAATTGTGACTGAGTTGGAGGGATCACTGCCTAGATATCAAACTTACTAATTCTGCATGAGCGCTCTTCCACCTCAAGCGGTGCCTTAGTGAGCCTGAGTTTCCTGGTTTGAAAAATGGGGTCGATAATTCTCCCCCCATCATCCACTTTGTGGTTACTTAATTAAATAGCTAATCATGCCTATTGGTTAATTAAAGTTAGGGGCATGGCTACTAAGCAAAAGGCTGGCTATTTGAATCCATCCAGAAGTCCCTCAGAGAAAAGGCCTGATGTTATACTTCCAAAATCCAAGCCCTGGGAAACCAAAGGAGCAGAGTTGTAAGAGAGACAGTGGATCGCAAAGAGTTGGATCAACAAGGTTGCAACTTTTCCCCCATATTTTAACACAACTCAGGATGCCTAGAGGTGAAAAGGGTGTAAAATGGGGCTGCCAACAAAATGGTCAAATTATATAACCATTGGCACTTAACTCAGGAGAAAGAAGAGGTCTGTTACTCCCAGAAAAGTGTTCCAGCCACCAAAACATACACAAGGGCAGTTCTACCCTGTCCCATATGTCACCCTCAACTCGATGGCAGTGAGTTTTTTTGAGATGAACTTCCATCTGGGTTAGGCAACAGGACTGCATGCAACCTGGATCCACCCTTATCTCATGAATGGGTCAACATTCAGGCAAGTTCTAGGCTTAAACCAACACCATTGTCTTCCTGGAGGCGTGACCAATGGCCAGGTAGCTAGCTCTCTCCTCACCTATAGTTTTTTGCTCACTCATGCAGCATGATTCACTATTCCCCTGTGTATTGATACCAAGGGAAGGGAATGTAACTCAAGCTTTCCTTTTTCAACTGTGAATTCTGTGACACTATGCAAGCTGTAGATTACTTATATGGTCTCCACCAACCAGGTTGCTGCTGCTGCTGCTGCCACCTAGGAAATAATTTTATGAGCATTACCTCCATGGCCATAGGGCTTGCTCCTTAGGGGACAGACTCTAGTCACCCTTCACTTAAACCCCTTTGGTAATATTTTTCCTAAACCAGTCCTGACCTGGGTGATGGTTGAGAATGTCTGCATGCTTTGATTTACTGCCTAAAAACCCCACAGGAGCTGTTCGACTCTACCGAAGTGGGTCACTAGGAGGCAACATGGACCCGAGGGTAGTGAGTTTGGTTTGGTTTTGAGTCCTCACACAACACACTTGTGTAAGTGCATAACACTATGGATGCTAACTCTAAATTCAACAGCTCGAAATACTAGATGATTCTCTGGAAAACAGGAGGCTTTCTATTTCCAGAAAGATCTGCATTCTCAGTAACACAAAGAGACAGCTCTACTGTGACCAATAGGGAGGCTAACCTCAGAAAGGAATCGAGAGCAGTGATTTTTTAATTGGGCCCTCAAAGTGAGGAGCACAGGAGGTAGAGTGTGTTGTGGCTACTAACTGCAAGGTCAGCACATTGAAACCACCAGGACCTAGGCAAGGCTTTCCACTAAACAGAAACTCTAGGTATCAGATCTTCTCTGTCCACTTGATCACTATATATCATAATAGATTTAATAACCGTGCATAATTATAAAACTCAAACAGAATCCCTGTTGGTTCAGTGGTTTAACATCTGGATGCTAACTGCAAGTTTGGTGTTAGAAAAGCACCAGACAACTCCCCATGACAAAGATTAAGCTGTCTGCTGACATAAAAATCCTCAGCCTTGGAAATCCAGGTGGGGTTACCTACTCTGCCCTGTAGAGTCACTGTGAAACATTGGCCTCATCCAACGAGTAAGTGGCTATAAAGTAGAATCAGCAGGGTTAATGTGTAATAGGGACTGCAGGACAGATGGTACTAGGAATTTCAGAAGCCTATGTCTTTGGGTGGAGACACTGATTCAGGCCAATGTGTCTTGAAGCTGCCTACCACTAAACCAGTGTGTACCATTCTGATAAGCCCTATTGTTTTCATTGGTCTCGGTGGTCTAATTTCCACTTACCTGGAGTTTTTTTTCACTTGTAGCTTTCGATTCTGTGTCTTCTCTACTGCAGACTAGTTCTTCAGGGTACTGACAGCTCTTTCAATACTTTTGACAAACACTTAATCTGCAGGTTTCGGGTCTGGTGCTGGCTGCAGTTTTGTCTATTAATGGGAGAGGTGCAAAAAATCAAAGGTTATATTCAGATAGTACATGTGTCCTACTGTAGAAGTCAGACTGAACAATCCAGTTACTGTCGTTCCCATCGCCTGCGACTGAGTTTTGTTTGCATGAGAAAAATGATAGGGATAAAAGTGATGCAAACACATGCAAGTATCTTTAATACATTGATACCCCCAGAATCCAGCCTGAACATTGAACCTTTTTGGGGTCTTTATATACAGTGTCTCCTGACTCTAAAACAGTTCTGAGCAGTCGGTAATTGTGATTGAGTTGGAGGGATCACTGCCTAGATATCAAACTTACTAATTCTGTTAGAGCACTCTTCCACCTCAAGCGGTGCCTTAGTGAGCTTTAGTTTCCTTGTTTGAAAAATAGGGTTGATAATTCTCCCCCCATCATCCACTTTGTGGTTACTCCATTAAATAGCTAATCATGCCGATTGGTTTATTAAAGTTAGGGGCATGGCTACTAAGCAAAAGGCTGGCTATTTGAATCCATCCAGAAGTTCCTCAGAGAA
Organism: Tenrec ecaudatus; assembly: GCF_050624435.1. NCBI lineage: Eukaryota > Metazoa > Chordata > Mammalia > Afrosoricida > Tenrecidae > Tenrec > Tenrec ecaudatus. Next base: position 20,519,015 of record NC_134538.1, on the reverse strand, counting down.
AAGGCCTGGTGTTATACTTCCAAAATCCAAGCCCAAGGAAACCAAAGGAGCAGAGTTGTATGACAGACAGTGGACCGCAAAGAGTTGCATCAACAAGGTTGCAACTTTCCCCCCATATTTTAACACAACTCAGGATGCCTAGTGGTGGAAAGGGTGTAAAATGGGGCTGCTAACCAAATGGTCAAAATATATAAGCATTGGCACTTATCTCAGGAAAAAGAAGAGGTCTGCTACTCCCAGAAAAGTGTTCCAGCCACCAAAACATACACAAGGACAGTTCTACCCTGTCCCATATGTCACCCTCAACTCGATGGCAGTGAGTTTTTTCGAGATGAAATCCACCTGGGTTAGGCAACAGGACTACATGCAACCGGGATCCACCCTTAACTCATGAATGGGTCAACATTCAGGCAAATTCTAGGCTTAAACCAACACCATTGTCTTCCTGGAGGCGTGACCAATGGCCACGTAGCTAGCTCTCCCCTCACCTATAGTCCTTTGCTCAATCCTGCAGCATGATTCACTATTCCCCTGTGTATTGATACCAAGGGGAGGGAATGTAACTCAAGCTTTCCATTTTCAGATGTGAATTCTGTTACACTATGCAGGCTGTAGATTACCTATATGTCCTCCACCAACCAGGTTGCTGCTGCTGCTGCTGCCAACTAAGAAACAATTTTTTGAGCATTGCTTCCATGGCCATAGGGCTTGCTCCTTAGGGGACAGACTCTAGTCACCCTTCACTTAAACCCCTTAGGTAATATTTTTCCTAAACCAGTCCTGACCTGGGTGATGGTTGAGAATGTCTGCACGCATTGAGTTACTGCCTAAACACCCCGCAGGAGCAGTTCGACTCTACCGAAGTGGGTCACTAGGAGGCAACATGGACTCGAGGGTAGTGAGTTTGGTTTGGTTTTAAGTCCTCACACAACACACTCGTGTAAGTGCATAACACGACCGGCTGCTAACTGTAAGGTCAACAGTTTGAAACACAAGATGCATCTCTGGAGAAGGAAGAGGCTTTCTATTTCCACAAAGATCTGCAATCTCAGTAACACAAAGAGACAGCTCTACTGTGACCAATAGGGACGCTAACCTCAGAACGGAATCGAGAGCAGTGATTTTTTAGTTGGGCCTTCAAAGTGAGGAGCACAGGGGGTAGAGTGTTTTTTGTCTGATCACTGCATGGTCAGCTGTTTGAAACCACCAGGACCAAGGCAAGTCTGTCCACTAACCAGAAACTTTATGAATCAATTCTGCTCTGTCCACTTGAACACTATATATCTGAATAGATTTAATAACCGTGGATGATTATAAAACTCAAACAGAAACCCTATTGGTTCGGGGGTTTAACATGTGGATGCTAGCTGCAAGTTTATTGTGAGAAAAGCACCAGAAAACTCCTCAGGACAAAGATGGAGCTGGCTGGTCACATAATGATCCGCAGCCTTGGAAATCCCGGTGGGGTTTCCTACTCTGTCCTGCAGAGTCACTCTGAATCAGAAGTCTCAACGAATGAGATGTTGGCTATTAAGTAGAATCAGCAGGGTTATTGGGTAATAGGGACTTCAGGACACAGGGTACTAGGAATTTCTGAAGCCTAGGTCTTTGGGTGGAGACACTGATACAGGCCAATGTGTCTTGAATCTGCCTACCACTAAACTAGTGTGTAACATTCTGATAAGCCCTAGTGTTTTCCTTGGTCTCGGTGGTCTGAATTCCACTCACCTGGAGCTTCTTTTTCTTTTTTTTTTCACTTGTAGCTTTCGATTCTGTGTCTTCTCTTCTTTAGGCTAGTTTTTCAGGGTATTGACAGTTCTTTCTATACTTTTGACAAACTCTTTATCTGCAGGTTTCGGGTCTGGTGCTGGCTTCAGTTTTGTCTATTGAAGGGAGAGGGGCACAGAATTAAAGGGTCTATTCAGATGGTCTATGTGTCCTACTGCATACGTCAAACAGAACAGCCTGGTTACTTTCCTTGCCATCGTCGTGGGACTGAGATTTGGTTGCATGAGAAGAATGATAGGGATAAAAGTGATACAAACTCATGCAAGTATCTTTCATACATTGATCCCTTCAGAATTCAGTCTGAACATTGATCCTTTGTGGAGTCTTTACATGCAGTTTCTCCTGACTCCAAAACAGTTCTGAGAAGTCGGTAATTGTGACTGAGTAGGAGGGCTCGTTTTCTATATATTAAACTTACTAATACTGCAAGAGCGCTGTTCCACCTCAAGCGGTGCCTTAGTGAGCCTTCGTTTCCTTGTTTGAAAAAAGGGGTAGATATTTCTCCCCACATCATCCACATTGTGGTTAGTCAATTATATAATTAATCATGCCTATAATTTATTTAAAGTTTGGGGACATGGCTACTAACCAAATGGCTGGCTATTTGAATCCATCCAGAAGTCCATCAGAGAAAAGGCCTGGTGTTATACTTCCAAAATCTAAGCCATGGGAAACCAATGGAGCAGAGTTCTATTACAGACAGGGTATGGCCAAGAGTTGGATCAGCTAGTTTGTCACTTTTCCCCCATATTTAACACAAATAAGGAGGCATAGTGGTGGAATGGGTGTAAAATGGGACTGCTAACAAATGGTCAAATATATACAACCATTGGCACCTATCTCAGGAGAAAGAAGAGGTCTACTACTCCCAGAAAAGTGTTCCAGAAACCAAAACATACACAAGGGCAGTTTTACCCTGTCCCATAAGTCACCCGCAACTCGATGGCAGTGAGTTTTTCAGAGATGAACTTTCATCTGGGTTAGCCAGCAAGACAACATGCAACCTGAATCCACCCTTATCTCATGAATGGGTCAATATTCAGACAAGTGATAGGCTTAAACCAACACCACTGTTTCCTGGAGACGTGACCAGTGGCCAGGTAGCTAGCTCTCACCTCACCTATATTTCTTTGATGATTCCTGCTCCATGATTCACTATTCCCATGTGGATTGAAACCAAGGGAAAGGAATGCAACTCAAGCTTTCCCTTTTCAGGTGTGAATTCTATGACACAATACAGGCTCTAGATTACATAGATGATCTCCATCATTCAGGTTCCTGCTGCTGCTGCCACCTAGGAAATAATTTTCTGAGCATTGCATCAATGGCCATAGGGCTTGCTCCTCAGGGGACTGATTCTAATCACCCTTCACTTAACCCTCTTAGGTAATATTTTTCCTCCACCAGTCCTGACCTGGGTGAGGGTTGAGAATGTCTGCACGCATTGAGTTACTGCCCAAACACTCCCCAGGAACAGTTCTACTCTATCCAAGAGCGTCACTAGGAGTCAACATGGACTCAAGGGTAGTGAGTTTGGTTTGGTTTTAAGTCCTCACACAAAACACTTGTGTAAGTGACTAACACGACGGGCTGCTAACTGTAAGGTCAACAGTTCGAAACACTAGTTGCTTCTCTGGAAACGAGGAGGCTTTCTATTTCCACAAAGATCTGCAATCTCAGTAACACAAAGAGACAGCTCTACTGTGACCCATAGGTACGCTAACCTCAGAACGGAATCGAGAGCAGTGATTTTTTATTTGGGCCCTCAAAGTGAGGAGCACAGGAGTTAGAGTGTGTTGTGGCTGATCACTGCATGGTCAGCTTTTTGAAACCACCAGGATCAAGGAGAGGCTTTCCACTAAACAGAAACTCTAGGGATCAGTTCTTCTCTGTCCACTTGATCACTATATATCTGAATAGATTTGAAAACCGTGGATGATTATAAAACTCAAACAGAAACCCTCTTGGTTCAGGGGTTTAATATGTGGATGCTAACTGCAAGTTTAATGTGAGAAAAGCAACAGAAAACTCCTCAGGACAAAGATGGAGCTGGCTGGTCACAAAACGATCCGCAGCCTTCGAAATCCCGGTGGGGTTTCCTACTCTTTCCTGCAGAGTCACTCTGAATCAGAAGTCTCAAAGAATGAGATGTTGGCTATTAAGTGGAATCAGCAGGGTTATTGGGTAATAGGGACTGCAGGACAGAGTGTTCTAGGAATTTCAGAAGCCTATGTCTTTGGTTGGAGACACTGATTCAGGCCAATGTGTCTTGAATCTGCCTAACACCAAACCAGAGTGTAATATTCTGATAAACCCTAGTGTTTTCATTGGTCTCGGTGGTCTGAATTCCACTCACCTGGAGCTTCTTCTTTTTTTTTTTTCACTTGTAGATCTCGATTCTGTGTCTTCTCTTCTGCAGACTAGTTTTTCATGGTATTGACAGCTCTTTCTATACTTTTGACAAACTCTTAATCTGCAGGTTTCGGTCTGGTGTTGTTTCAGTTTTGTCTATTGAAGGGAGAGGGGCACAGAATCAAAGGGTCTATTCAAATGGTCTATGTGTCCTACTGCAGAAGTCAAACAGAACAGGCTGGTTACGGTCCTTGCCATCCGCCTGAGACTGAGTTTTATTTGCATGAGAAAAGTGATATGGATAAAAGTGATGCAAACACATGCAAGTATCTTTAGTACATTTATCCCTCCAGAATCCAGTCTGAACATTGATCCTTTGTGGAGTCTTTACATACAGTCTCTCCTGACTCCAAAACAGTTCTAAGCTGTCGGTAATTGTGACTGAGTAGGAGGGCACACTGTCTAGATATTAAACTTACTAATTTTGCATGAGCGCTGTTCCACCTCAAGCGGTGCCTTAGTGAGACTTCGTTTCCTTGTTTGAAAAAAGGGGTTGATATTTCTCAACACATCATCCACATTGTGGTTAGTCAATTAAATAATTGATCATGCCTATTATTTATTTAAGTTGAGGGGCTTGTCTACTAACCAAATTGCTGGCTATTTGAATCCATCCAGAAGTCGCTCAGAGAAAAGGCCTGGTGTTATACTTCCAAAATCAAAGCCATGGGAAACCAATGGAGCAGAGTTCTATTACAGACAGGGTATCGCCAAGAGTTGGATGAGCTAGTTTGTCACTTTTTCCCCATATTTAACACAACTCAGGAGGCCTAGTGGTGGAATGGGTGTAAAATGGGGCTGCTAACAAAATGGTCAAATATATACAACCATTGGCACCTATCTCAGGAGAAAGAAGAGGTCTGCTACTCCCAGAAAAGTGTTCCAGAAACCAAAATATACACAAGGGCAGTTTTTCCCTGTCCCAGAAGTCACCCGCAACTCGATGGCAGTGAGTTTTTTAGAGATGAACTTCCATCTGAGTTAGGCAGCAAGACTACATGCAACCTGGATCCACCCTTATCTCATGAATGGGTCAATATTCAGGCACGTGATAGGCTTAAAGTAACACCACTCTGTCCTAGAGACGTGACCAGTGGCCAGGTAGCTACCTCTCACCTCACATATAGTTCTTTGCTCACTCCTGCTGCTTGATTCACTCTTCCCATGTGGATTGAAATCAAGGCAAAGAATGCAACTCAAGCTTTCCTTTTTCAGCTGTGAATTCTATGACACTATACAGGCTCTAGAATACACAGATGATCTACACCATTCAGGTTGCTGCTGCTGCCACCTAGGAAATAATTTTATGAGCATTGCCTCCATGGCCATAGGGCTTGCTCCTCAGGGGACTGAGTCTAGTCACCCTTCCATTAACCCCCTTAGGAAATATTTTTCCTCCACCAGTCCTGACCTGTGTGATGGTTGAGAATGTCTGCCCGCATTGAGTTACTGCCTAAACACACCACAGGAGCAGTTCTACCCTACTGAAGTGGGTCACTCGGGGTCAACATGGACTCGAAGGTAGAGAGTTTGGTTTGGTTTGGAGTCCTCACACAACATACTTGTGTAAGTGCATAACATGATGGGATGTTAACTGTAAGGTCAACAATTCGAAATACTAGATGTTTCTCTGGAAAACAGGAAGCTTTCTATTTCCAGAAAGATCTGCAATGTCGGAAACGCACACAGAGAGCTCTACTGTGACCCATAGGGACGCAAACCTCAGAACGGAATCGGTAGAAGTGATTTTTTAGTTGATCCCTCAAACTGAGGAGTACAGGGTATAGAGTGTGTTGTGGCTGCTAACTGCAAGGTCAGCACATTGAAACCACCAGGACCAAGGTGAGGCTTTCCACTAAACAGAAACTTTAGGGATCAGATCTTCCCTGTCCACTTGATCACTATATATCATAATAGATTTAATAACCGTGCATAATTATAAAACTCAAATAGAATCCCTATTGGTTTAGGGGTTTAACATCTGGATGCTAACCGCAAGTTTGGTGTTAGAAAAGCACCACACAACTCCCCAGGACAAAGATGGAGCTGGATGCTGACATAAAGATCCGCAGCCTTTGAAATCCAGGTGGGGTTACCTACTCTGTCCTGTAGAGTCACTGTGAAACGGAGGCCTCAACGAACGAGAAAGTGGCTATAAATTAGAATCACCAGGGTTAATGGGTAATAGGGACTGCAGGACAGAGGGTACTCGGAATTTCAGAAGCCTAGGTCTTTGGGTGGAGACAATGATTCAGGCCAATGTGTCTTGAAGCTGCCTACCACTAAACCAGTGTGTATCATTCTGATAAGCCCTATTGTTTGCATTGGTCTCGGTGGTCTAATTTCCACTTACCTGGAGTTTCTTTTTTTTTTCACTTGTAGCTTTCGATTCTGTGTCTTCTCTACTGCAGACTAGTTTTTCAGGGTATTGGCAGCTCTTTCTATACTTTTGACAAAATCTTAATTTGCAGGTTTCGGGTCTGGTGCTGGCTGCAGTTTTGTCTATTGATGGGAGAGGTGCAAAGAATCAAAGGTTCTATTCAGATAGTCCATGTGTCCTACTGTAGAAGTCAGACTGACCAATCCGGTTACTGTCGTTCCCATCGCCTGGGACTGAGTTTTGTTTGCATGAGAAGAATGATAGGGATAAAAGTGATGCAAACACATGCAAGCATCTTTAATACAATGATACCCCCAGAATCCAGCCTGAATATTGAACCTTTTTGGGGTCTTTATATACAGTGTCTCCTGACTCTAAAACAGTTCTGAGCAGTCGGCAATTCTGACTGAGTTGGAGGGATCACTGCCTAGATATCAAACTTACTAATTCTGCATGAGCGCTCTTCCACCTCAAGCGGTGCCTTAGTGAGCCTGATTTTCCTGGTTTGAAAAATGGGGTTGATAATTCTCCCCCCATCATCCACTTTGTGGTTACTCAATTAAATAGCTAATCACGCCTATTGGTTAATTAAAGTTAGGGGCATGGCTACTAAGCAAAAGGCTGGCTATTTGAATCCATCCAGAAGTCGCTCAGAGAAAAGGCCTGGTGTTATACTTCCAAAATCCAAGCCCTGGGAAACCAAAGGAGCAGAGTTGTATGACAGACAATGGACCACAAAGAGTTGGATCAACAAGGTTGCAACTTTTCCCCCTTATTCTAAAACAACTCAGGATGCCTAGTGGTGGAAAGGGTGTAAAATGGGACTGCTAACCAAATGGTCAAAATATATAACCATTGGCACTTATCTCAGGAGAAAGAAGAGGTCTGCTACTCCCAGAAAAGTGTTCCAGCCACCAAAACATACACAAGGGCAGTTCTACCCTGTCCCATATGTCACCCTCAACTCAATGGCAGTGAGTTTTTTAGAGATGGACTTCCATCGGGGTTAGGCAACAGGACTACATGCAACCTGGATCCACCCTTATCTCATGAATGGGTCAACATTCAGGCAAGTTCTAGGCTTAAACCAACACCATTGTCTTCCTGGAGGCGTGACCAATGGCCAGGTAGCTAGCTCTCTCCTCACCTATAGTTCTTTGCTCACTCCTGCAGCATGATTCACTAGTCCCATGTGTATTGATACCAAGGGAAGGGAATGTAACTCAAGCTTTCCTTTTTCAGCTGTGAATTCTGTTACAGTATTCAGGCTCTGGATTACATACCTGGTCTCCAACAACCAGGTTGCTGCTGCTGCCACCTAGGAAATAATTTTATGGGCATTGCCTCAATGGCCAGTAGGGCTTGCTCCTCAGGGGACAGACTCTATTCTCCCTTCCATTACCCTCGTTAGGTAATATTTTTTCTCCACAAATACTCACCTGGGAGATGTTTTAGGATGTCTACTTGCATTTATTTACAGCCTCAGTAACCCAGGGAGGAGTTCTACTCTGTCCAAGAGGGTCACTAGGAGGTAACATGGACTCAAAGGTAGTGAGTTTAGTTTGGTTTTGAGTCCTCACACAACACACAGTGTAAGTGGATAACACGACGGGCTGCTAACTGTAAGGTCAACAGTGGGAAACAAAACATGATTCTTTGGAGAAAGAGGCGGCTTTCTATTTCCACATAGATCTGCAATCTCAGAAACCCACAGAGACAGCTCTACTGTGACCCTTAGGGACACTAATCTCATAATTGAATCGATAGCAGTGATTTTTTATATGGGCCCTCACACTGAGGAGCACCGGGGGTAGAGTGTGTTGTGCCTGCTAACTGCATGGTCATCACTTTGAAAGCACCAGGACCAAGGTGATGCTTTCCACTAAACAGAAACTCTAGGGATTAGCTCTTCATTGTCCACTTGATCACTGTATATTGGAGTAGATTTAAGAGCACGCATGATTATGAAACTCAAACAGAAACTTTGTTGTTGCAGGGGCTTAACATCTGGATGCAAAATGCAAGATTGGTGTTAGAAAAGCACCAGACAAATCCCCAGGACAAAGATGAAGCTGGCTGCTCACATAAAGATCCGCCGTTTTGGAAATCCCAGTGGGGTTTCCTACTCTGTCCTGAAGAGTCACTCTGAATCAGAAGTCTCAATGCTGAGAAGATGGCTATAAAGTAGAATCAGCAGGGTTATTTGATAACAGGGACTGAGGGACACAGTGTACTTGGAATTTCAGAAATCTAGGGATTTGGCTGGAAACACTGCTTCAGGCCAATGTGACTTGAACCTGGCTAACACTAAACCAGTGTGTACTACTCTGAGAAGCTCTAATGTTTTCATTGGTCTAGGTTGCCAGAATTCCACTCACCTGGAGCTTCTTTTTTTTTTTTTTTCAACGTGTAGTTTCGATTTTGTGTTTTCTCTTCTGTAAGCTAGTTTTTCAGGGTATTGACAGCTCTTTCAAGACTGTAGACAAACTCTTAATCTGCAGGTTTAGGGTCTGGTGCTGGCTCCATTTTTGTGTGTGGGATGGAGAGGGGCACAGATTCAAAGGGACTATTCAGATGTTCTATGTGTCCTACTGTTGAAGTGGATTGAAACCAAGGGAAAGGTATGTAACTCAAGCTTTCTATTTTCAACTGTTAATTCTGTGACACTATGCAGACTCTAGATTATTTAGAGGGTCTCCAGCAAGCAGGTTGCTGCCGCTGCTGCCACCTAGGAAAAATTTTCATGGGCATTGCCAGGATGGCCAGTAGGGCTTGCTGCTCAGGGGACAGACTCTAGTCACCCTTCCATTAACCCCCTTAGATAATATTTTTCCTCCACAAGACCTTACCTTTGAAATTGTTGAGGATGTCTACATTCATTGAGCTACAGCCTCAGCACCCTACATGAGCAGTTGTACTCTATCCAAGAGGGTGACTAGGAGTCAACATGGACACAAATGTAGTGAGTTTGGTTTGATTTTGAGTTCTCACACAACACACTTGTGTAAGTGGATAACACGAAGGGCTGCTGATTGTAAGGTCAACAGTTAGAACCATCAGATGCTTCTCTGGGGAAAGAGGAGGCTTTCTATTTCACAAAGATCTACAATCTCAGAAAACAGCAGAGAGAGCTCTACTGTGATCCATAGGGACACTAACATGAGAACTGAATCGGTAGCAGTGATTTTTTGTTGGTACCCCACATGTAGGAGCACAGGGGGTGTAAGTGTGTTGTGCCTGCTAACTGCATTGTCAGCGGATTGAAACCACGAGGACCAAGGTGAGGCTTTCCACTAAACAGAAACTCTAGGGATCAGTTTTGCTCTGTCCACTTGATCACTATATATTGGAATAGATTTAATAGCAGTGGATGATTATAAAACTCAAACAGAAACCCTATTGGTGCAGGGGTTTAACATCTGGATGTTAACTGCAAGTTTGGTGTTCGAAAAGCACCAGACAACTCCCCAGGACAAAGATGAATCCTTCTGCTCCGATAAAGATCTGAAGCTTTGGAGATACTGATCGGGTTTCCTACTCTGCCCTGGAGAGTCACTCTGAATCAGAAGTCTCAAGGAATGAGACTGGATATCGAGGCAATTCTCATAAAATTATTTCCTAGGTGGCAGCAGCTGCAGCCACCTGGATGTTGAAGACCCTCTAGTTAATCTAGAGCCTGCATAGTGTCACAGAATTAACAGCTGAAAATGGAAAGCTTGAGTTACATTCCTTTCCCTTGGTTTCAATCCACATGGGAATAGTGAATCATGCTACACGAGTTAGCAGGAACTATAGGTGAGGAGAGAGCTAGCTACCTGGCCACTGGTCACATCTACAGGAAGACAATGGTGTTGGTTTAAGCCCAGCAGTTGCCTGAATGTTGATCCAAACATCTGAGCAGGGTGGATCCAGGTTGCATGTAGTCTTGCGGCCTAACCCAGATGGAAGTGCATCTCTCAAACACTCACTGCGATTGAGTTGAGGGTGACTTTTGGTGCCACCATGGGACAGAATATAACTGCCCTTGTGTATATTTTGGTGGCTGGAACACTTTTTCGGGAGTAGCAGCCCTCTTCTTTCTCCTGAGATAGGGGCCAATGGTGATGTAATTTTGACCATTTTGTTAGCAGCCCCATTTTACACCCATTCCACTACCATGCCACATGAATTGTATTAAAATAGGGGGAAAAGTGTCAATCTAGCTGCTCCCACACTTGGTGGCAATCTAGCTGCTCCCATTCTTGGAGACCTCCTGTCTGTCGTAAAACTCTGCTCCATTGGTTTCCCAGGGCTGAGAATTTGGAAGTATAACTCCAGGCTTCACTTGAGGATGGATTCAAATAGCCAGCCTTTTGCTTAAGCCAAGTTCCTTAACTTTAAATAACCTATAGGCCTGATTAGTTATTGATTTGACTAAAGACAAAGTGGATGATGTGGGGGTAATTATCAACCCCATTTTACAAACAGGGAAACTGAGGCACACTAAGACACCGCTTGAGTTGGAAGAGCGCTCATGCAGAACTAGGAAGTTTGATAACTTGGCAGTGAGTCCTCCTACTCAGTCGCAATCACCGACTTCTCTGAACTGTTTTGGAGTCAGGTTACACTATATGTAATGACCCCCCAAAAAGGATCAATTCAGACTGGATTCTGGATAGATCAATGGATTAAAGATACTTGGTGTGTTTGCATCACTTTTATCCCTCTTATTCTTCTCATGCAACCAAAACTCAGTCCCATGCCCATGGCAACGACAGTAACCAGACTGTTCAGTTTGACTTCAACAGCAGGACACATAGACCATTTGAATACACCCTTTATTTCTGTGCCCCTCTCCCTCTCATAGACAAAACTGCAGCCAGCACCAGATCTGAAACCTGCAGATTAAGAGTTTTTCAACAGTCTAGAAAGAGCTGTCAGTACCCTGAAAACTAGCTTGCAGATGAGAAGACACAGAATCAAAAGCTACAAGTGAAAGAAAATAAAAGAAGAAGCTCCAGGTGAGTGGATTTCAAACAACCGAGACAAATGAAACACTAGAGCTCCTCACAGTGGTTCACGCTGGTTTAGTGGTAGCCAGAATCAAGTCAAATTGGCCTGAATCAGTGTCTCCACGCAAATCCCTAGGCTTCTGAAATTCCTAGTACCCTGTGTCCTGCATTCCCTATTACCCAATAACCATGCTGATTCTACTTTATAGCTACCTTCTCGTTGGTTGAGGCTTCTGATTAAGTGTGACACTGCAGAAGAGAGTAGATAAAGCCACCGGGATTTCCAAGGCCGCGGATCTTTATGGCACCAGCCAGCTTCATCTTTGTCCTGGGGAGTTGTCTGGTATTTTTATAAAACCAAACTTGCAGTTAGCATCCAGATGTTAAACCCCTGCACCATTAGGGTTTCTTTTTGGGAGTATAATCATCCACAGCTATTAAATCTATTCCAATATATACTGATCAAGTGGACAGATAAGAACTGATTCCTAGATTTTCTGTTTATGGAAAGCCTCACCTTGGTCCTGGTGGTTTCAAACCGCTGACCATGCAGTTAGCAGGCACAACACACTACATCCCCTGTGCTCCTCAGTGTGAGGTCCCTACAAAAAAATCACTGCTACCGATTCATTTCTGAGGTTAGTGTCCCTATGGATCACAGTAGAGCTCTCTCTGTGGGTTTCTGAGATTGCAGACCTTTGTGAAATAGAAATCCTACTCTTTTTCCAACGAAGCATCTGGTGATTCGAACTGTTCACCTTAAAATTAACATCACGTCGTGTTATCCACTTACACAAGTGTGTGTGTGAGGATTCAAAACCAAATCAAACTCACTACCTTCGAATCCATTTTGCCTCCTAGTGACCCTCTTGGATAGAGTAGAACTGCTCCTGTGGGGTGCTGAGGCTGTAACGCAATGAGAGTAGACATCCTCCATCATATCCCAGGTGAGGATTTGTGGAGGAAAAATATTACCTAAAAGGGTTAATAGAAGGGTGAATAGAGTCTGCATAGTGAGTAGGAAGCCCTACTTTCCATTGAGGCAATGCTCATAAATTTTTTTCCTAGGTGGCAGCAGCAGCAGCAGCAAGATTGTTGTTGGAGACCTTCTATGTAATCTAGAACCTGCATAGTGCCACAGAACTAACAGCTGAAAATGGAAAGCTTGAGTTACATTCCTTTCCCTTGGTTTCAATCCACATGGGAATAGTGAATCATGCTGCACGAGGGAGCAAAGAACTATAGTTGAGGTTAGAGCTAGCTAACGTCTCCAGGAAGACAATGGTGTTGGTTTAAGCTTAGCAGTTGCCTTAATGTTTACCCAAACATCTGAGCAGGGTGGATCCAGGTTCCATGTAGTCTTGATACCTAACCCAGATGGAAGTGCATCTCTCAAACACTCACTGCCACCGAGCTGAGGGTGATTTATAGTGCCACCATGGGACAGGGTAGAAGTGAACTTGGGTATTTTTTTGTGGCTGTAACACTTTTCTGGCCATAGCAGACCACTTTCTCTTGAGGTAGGGGCTAATGGTTATATATTTTTGACCACTTGTTTAGCAGCCCTATTTTACAACAATTCCACAACCAGGCCTCTTGAATTGTGTTAAAATAGGGGGTAAAAGTGGCAATCTAGCTGCTCCCTCTCTTGGCGACCCTCTGTCTGTCATAGAAATCTGCTCCATTTGTTTCCGAGAGCTGAGAGTTTGGAAGTAAACTCACGCCCTTCTCCTGAGTGACCTCTGGATGGATTCCAATATCCCGCCTTTTGCTTAGTAGCCAAGCCTCTTAATTATAAATAACCTATAGGCCTGATTAGTTTTTAATTGACTAACCACAAAGTCGATGATGTGGGGAGAATTATCAGCCCCATTTTTCAAACATGGAAACTGAGGCACACTAACATACCACTTGAGTTGGAAGAGCACTCATGCAGAATTAGGAAGATTTTATCTAGACAGTGAGCCCTCCTACTCAGTCACACTCACCCACAATTCAGAAGAGTTTTGGAGTCAGTATAGGCTCTATGTAAAGACTCCACAAAGAATCAATGTTCAGGCTGGATTCTGGAGGGATCAATGTATTAAAGATACTTGCTTGGGTTTGCATCACTTTTATCCCTATCATTTTTCTCATGCAACCAAAACTCAGGCCCAGGATAATGACAACGACTGTAACCAGACTGTTCTGTCTGACTTCTACAGAAGGACACAGAGACCATTTGAATAGACCCTTTGATTCTGTCTCCGCTCCATCCAATTGACAAAAATTCAGCCAGCACCAGACCGAAAACCTGCAGTATAAGAGTTTGTCAATAGTATAGAAAGAGCTGTCAATACCCTGAAAAACTAGCCTGCAGAAGATAAGACAGAGAATCAAAAGCTACAAGTGAAAAAAAAAGAAGCTCCAGGTGATTGGAATTCAGACAACTGAGAGCAATGAAAACACTAGAGCTTCTCACAGTGGTTCACGCTGGTTTAGTGGTAGCCAAGTTCAAATCTCATTGGCCTGAATCATTGTCTCCAACCAAATACCTAGGCTTCTGAAATTCTTAGTACCCTGTGTCCTGCAGTCCCTATTACCCAATAACCCAGTTGATTCTACTTTATAGCCACCTTCTCCTTCGTTGAGATTTCTGATTCAGAGTGACTCTGCAGGACGGAGTAGGAAAACCCACCGGGATTTCCAATGCTGCGGATCTTTATGTGTGCAGCCAGCTTCATCTTTGTCCTGGGGAGTTGTCTGGTGCTTTTCTCACACCAAACTTGCAGTTAGAATCCAGATGTTGAACCCCTGCACCAATAGGGTTTCTGTTTGAGTTTTATAATCATCCACTGCTAATAAATCTATTCCGATATATAGTGATCAAGTGGAGCGAGAAGAACTGATACCTAGATTTTCTGTTTAGTGGGAAGACTCACCTTGGTCCTGGTGGTTTCAAACAGCTGACCATGCACTTAGCAGGCACAACACACTGCACCCCCTGTGCTCCTCAGTGTGAGGTCCCCCCAAAAAAATCACTGCTATCGATTCAGTTATGAGTTTAGTGTCCCTATGGATCACAGTGGAGCTCTGTCTGTGGGTTTCTGATATTGCAGATCTTTGTGGAAATAGAAAGCCTCCTCGTTCCCCAGAGAGCATCTGGGGGTTCGAACTGTTGACCTTACAGTTAACAGCCCATCGTGTTATCCACTTACACAAGTGTGTTGTGTGAGGACTCAAAACCAAACCAAACTCACTACCTTCGAGTCCATGTTGCCTCCTAGTTACCCTATTGGATAGAGTAGAATTGCTCCTGTGGGGTGCTGAGGCTGTAACTCAATGTGTGTAGACATCCTCAACCATCTCCCAGGTGAAGAATTGTGGAGGAAAAATATTATCTAAGGGGGTTAATGGAAGGGTGACTAGAGTCTGTCCCCTGAGGAGCAAGCCCTAGTGGCCATCGAGGCAATTCTCATAAAATTCTTTCCTAGGTGGCAGCAGCAGCAGCAACCTGGTTGATGGAGACCTCTATGTAATCTAGAGCCTGCATAGTGTCACAGAGTTAACAGCTGAAAATGGAAAGCTTGAGTTACATTCCTTTCCTTTGGTTTCAATCCACATGGGAATAGTGAATCATGCTACACGAGAGAGCAAAGAACTATAGGTGAGGTGAGAGCTAGCTACCTGGCCACTGGTCACGTCTGCAGGAAGACAATGGTGTTGGTTTAAGCCTAGCAGTTGCCTGAATGTTGATCCAAACACCTGAGCAGGGTGGATCCAAATTGCATATAGTCTTGCTGCCTAACCCAGATGGAAGTGCATTTCTCAAACACTCACTGCGATTGAGTTGAGGGTGAATTTTGGTGCCACCATGGGACAGAATAGTACTGCCCTTGTGTATGTTTTGGTGGCTGGAACACTTTTAGGGGTGTAGCAGCCCTCCTCTGTCTCCTGAGATAGGGGCCAATAGTTATTTATTTTTGACCATTTTGTTAGCAGCCCCATTTTACACCCATTTCACCACCATGCCACATGAATTGTATTAAAATAGGGGGGAGGAAGTTGCAATCTAACTGCTCCCACTCTTCGAGACCACCTGTCTGTCATAGAACTCTGCTCCATTCGTTTCCTAGGGCTGAGACTTTGGATGTACAACTCCAGGCCTCACTTGAGGGACATCTGAATGGATTAAAAATAACCAGCCTTTTGCTTAAGCCAAGCTCCTTAATTTTAAATAACCTATAGGCTTGATTGGTTATTGATTTGACTAACCACAAGGTGGATGATGTGGGGATAATTATCAACCCCATTTTACAAACAGGGAAACTGAGGCACACTAAACCACCGCTTGAGTTGGAAGAGCGCTTATGCAGAACGAGGAAGTTTGATAACTTGGCAGTGCGCCCTCGTACTCAGTCGCAATCACCGACTTCTCTGAACTGTTTTGGAGTCAGGTTACACTGTATGTAATGACCCCACAAAGGATCCATGTTCAGACTGGATTCTGGATGGATCAATGGATTAAGGATACTTGCTTGAGTTTGCATCACTTTTATCCCTTTTATTCTTCTCATGCAACCAAAACTCAGTCCTATGCCGATAGCAACGACAGTAACCATACTGTTCAGTCTGACGTCAACAGCAGGACACATAGAACATGTGAATAGACCCTTTGTTTCTGTGCCCCTCTCCCTCCCATAGACAAAACTGCAGGCATCACCAGACGCGAAAACTGCAGATTAAGAGTTTGAAAAAAGTCTAGGAAGAGATGTCGATACCCTGAAAACTAGCTAGCAGAAGAGAAGACACAGAATCAAAAGCTACAAGTGAAAGAAAAAGAAGCTCCAGGTGATTGGAATTCAGACAACCGTGAGCAATAAAACACTAGAGCTTCTCACAGTGGTTTATGCTGGTTTAGTGGTAGCCAAGTTCAAATCCCATTGGCCTGAATCAGTGTCTCCAACCAAATACCTATAGGCCTGATTAAATTTTAATTGACTAACCAAAGATTCGATGATGTGGGGACAATTAACAACGCCATTTTTCAAACAATGACACTGAGGCACACTAAGACACCGCTTGAGTTGGAAGAGTGCTCATGCAGAACTAGGAAGTTTGTTATCTAGGCAGTGAGCCCTCCTACTCAGTCACAATCAACGACTACTCAGAACTGTTTTGGTGTCAGGAGAGACTGTATGAAAGGACTCCACAAAGGATCAATGTTAAGGTGGATTCTGGAGGGATCAATGTATTAAAGATACCTGCTGTGTTTACATCACTTTTATCCCTATCCTTTTCTTCATGCAAACAAAACTCAGTCCCAGGCGGATGGCAAGGACAGTAAACAGACTGTTCTGTCTGACGTCTATAGTAGGACATATAGAACATCTGAATAGACCGTTTGAATCTGTGCCCCTCTCCATCCCATAGACAAAACTGCAGCCAACATGAGACCCGAAACCTGCAGATTAAGAGATTGTGTAAAGTCTTGAAAGAGCTGTCAATACCCTGAAAACTAGGCTACATAAAAGAAAACACAGAATAGAAAGCAACAAGTGGAAAATAAAGAAGCTCCGGGTGAGTGGAATTAGGGCAACCGAGACCAATGAAAACACTAGAGCTTCTCAGGATGGTACACACTGGTTTAGAGTTAGCCAGGTTCATGTCACATTGTCCAGAATCAATGTCTCCAGCCATATCCCTAGGTATCTGAAATTCCTAGCAGCCTGTGTCGCACAGTCCCTATTACCAAATAACCCTGCTGATTCTAATTTATAGCCACAAACTCGTTCGTTGAGACCTCTGATTCAGAGTCTTCTGCAGGACAGAGTAGAAAACCCCACCGGGATTTCCAAGGCGGGGGAACTTTATGTGAGCAGCCAGCTTCAACTTTGTCCTGGGGAGTTGACTGGTGCTTTCCTCACACCAAACTTGCAGTTAGCATCCAGATGTTAAACCTCTGCACCAGTAGGGTTTCTTTTTGAGGTTTATAATCATCCACTGCTAATAAATCTATTCTGATATATAGTGATCAAGTGGACAGAGCAGAACTGATCCCTAGATTTTCTGTTTAGTGGAAAGCCTCCTTTTGTTCCTTGTGGTTTCAAACCGCAGACCATGCAGTTAGTAGGCACAACACACTACACCACGTGTGCTCCTCAATGTAAGGTCCCAACAAAAAAATCATTGCTATAGATTCAGTTCTGAGTTAGTTTCCCTATGGACCACAGTAGAGCTGTCTCTGTGGGTTTCGGAGACTGCAGATATTTGTGGAAATAGAAAGACTCCTCTTTCCCCAGAGAAGCATCTGGTGGTTCGAACTGTTGACTGTAGAGTTTGCACCCTGTCGTGTTATCCACCTCCACTAGTGTGCTGTGTTAGGACTCAAAACCAAACGAAACTCACTACTTTAGAGCCCATGCTGCCTCCTAGTGAATGTCTTGGATAGAGTAGAACTGCTCCTGTGGGTTGCTGAGGCTGTAACTCAATGAGTGTCTACATCCTCAACCATCTACCAGGTGGAAGCTTGTGGAGGAAAAATATTATCAAAGGGGGTTAATTGAAGGGTGTCTAGAATCTTTCCCCTGAGTAGCAAGCCCTACTAGCCATCGAGGCAATTCTCATAAAATTCTTTCCTAGTGGCAGAAGCAGCAGCAACCTGGTTGATGGAGACCTTCTATGTAATCTAGACCCTGCATAGTGTCACAGAATTAACAGCTGAAAATGGCAAGCTTGAGTTACATTCTTTCCCTTGGATTCAAGCCACATGTGAATGGTGAATCATGCTGCAGGAGTGAAGAAAGAACTATAGGTGAGGTGAGCTAGCTAACTGGCCACTGGTCACGTCTGCAGGAAGACAATGGTGTTGCTTTAAGCCTAGCAGTTACCTGAATGTTGACCCAAACCTCTGAGCAGGGTTGATCCAGGTTGCATGTAGTCTTACTGCCTAACCCAGATGGAAGTGCATCTCTCAAACACTCACTTCCACCGAGTTGAGGGTGATTTACATTGCCACCATGGGACAGGGTAGAAATGCCCTTGTTTATGTTTTGGTGGCTGGAACACTTTTCTGTCCATAGCAGACCTCTTCTTTCTCCTGAGATAGGCTCCAATTGTTACAAATTTTTGACCATTTCATTAGCAGCCCCATTTTACAACAATCCCCGACCAGGCATCACAAATTTTGTTGAAATAGGGGGGAAAGTGGCAATCTAGCTGTTCCCACTCTTGGTGACACTCTGTCTGTCATAGAACTCTGCTCCATTGGTTTCCCAGGGCTGCAAGTTTGGAAGTAACACCTGGCCTATATTCTGAGAGACATCAGTATGGATTCAAATAGCCAAGCTTTTGCTTAGTAGGAAAGCCCCTTAATTATAAATAACCTATAGGCCTGATTAGTTTTTAATTGACTAACCGCAAAGTGGATGATGTGGGGAGAGTTATCAACCCCATTTTTCAAACCTGGAAACTGAGGCACACTAAGACACCACTTGAGTTGGAAGAGCGCTCATGCAGAAATAGGAATTTTGTTATCTAGGCAGTGAGCCCTCCTACTCAGTCACAATCACCGACTACTCAGAACTGTTTTGGAGTCAGGAGTGACTGTATATGAAGACCCCACAAAGGATCAAGGTTCAGGATGGATTCTGGAGGGATCAATGTATTAAAGATACCTGTTTGTGTTTACATCACTTTTATCCCTATCATTCTTCTCGTGCAACCAAAACTCAGTCCCAGGCAATGGCAATGACAGTAACCAGACTATGCTGTCTAACTTCTACAGCAGGACACATAGACCATCTTAATAGACCATTTGAATCTGTGCCCCTCTCCCTCCCACAGACAAAACTGCAGCCAGCACCTGACCAGAAACCTGCAGATTAAGAGTTTGTCAAATGTCTAGAAAGAGCTGTCAATCACCTGAAAAACTAGCCTGCAGAAGAGAAGACACAGAATCTAAAGGTACAAGTTAAAAAAAAAGAAGCTCCAGGTGAATGGACTCAGACAACCGAGACCAATGAAAACACTAGAGCTTCTCAAGTGGTACACGCTGGTTTAGTTGTAGCCAGATTCAAGTCACATTGGCCTGAATCAGTGTCTCCACCCAAATCCGTAGGCTTCTGAAATTGCAAGTACCCTGTGTCCTGCAATCCCACTTACCCAATAACCATGCTGATTCTACTTTATAGCCACTTTCTCATTCCTTGAGGCCTCTGATACAGAGTGACTCTGCAGGGCAGAGTAGGAAGCCCCACTGGTATTTCCAAACCTGCGGATCTTTATGTGAGCAGCCAGCTTCATCTTTGCCCTGGGGAGTTGTCTGGTGCTTTTCTCACACCAAACTTGCAGTTAGCATCCAAATGTTAAACCCCTGCAACAATATGTTTTCTTTTTGAGGTTAATAATCATCCCCGGCTATTAAATCTATTCTGATATATAGAGATTAAGTGGACAGAGCAGAACTAATCCCTAGATTTTCTGTTTAGTGGAAAGTTTAGTTTGGTCCAGCTGGTTTCAAACCGCTGACCATGCAGTTAGCAGGCACAACACACCAAACCCCTGTGCTCCTCAGTGTGAGGTCCCAACAAAAAAATCGCTGCTATCGATTCAGTTCTGATTTAGTAACCCTATGGATCACATTAGAGCTGTCTCTGTGGGTTTCTGAGATGACAGATCTTTATGGAAATAGAAAGACTCCTCTTTCCCCAGAGAAGCATCTGGTGGTTCGAACTGTTGACCTTACAGTTAACAGCCCGTCGTGTTATTCACTTACACAAGTGTGTTGTATGAGGACTCAAAACCAAACAAAACTCACTACCTTCGAGCCCATGTTGCCTCCTAGTGAATGACTTGGATAGAGTAGAACTGCTTCTGTGGGGTGCTAAGGCTGTAACTCAATGAGTGTAGACATGTTCAACCATCTCCCAGGTGAAGACTTGTGGAGGAAAAATATTATCAAAGGGGGTTAATGGAAGGGTGACTAGAGTCTGTCCCCTGAGGAGAAAGCCCTACTGGCCATCGAAGCAATTCTCAAAAAATTCTTTCCTAGGTGGCAGCAGCAGCAGCAAACTGGTTGATGGAGACCTTCTACGTAATCTAGAGCCTGCATAGTGAAACAGAATTAACAGCTGAAAATGGAAAGCTTGAGTTACATTCTTTCCCTTGGTTTCAATTCACATGGGAAAGTGAATCATTCTGCAGGAGTGTCAGGAAAGAACTATAGGTGAGGTGAGAGCTAGCTAACTGGCCACTGGTCAAGTCTGCAGGAAGACAATGGTGTTGCTTTAAGCCTTGCAGTTACCTGAATGTTGACCCAAACATCTGAGCAGGGTGGATCCAGGTTGCATGTAGTCTTGCTGCCTAACCCAGATGGAAGTGCATCTCTCAAACACTCATTGCCACCGAGTTGAGGGTGATTTATAGTGCCACCATGGGACAGGGTAGAACTGCCCTTGTGTATGTTTTGGTGGCAGAAACACTTTTCTGGCCATAGCAGACCTCTTCTTTCTCCTGAGATAGGCTCCAATTGTTACAAATTTTTGACCATTGTGTTAGCAGCCCCATTTTACAACAATTCCACGACCAGGCCTCCTGAATTGTTTTAAAATAGGGGGGAAAGTGGCAATCTAGCTGTTCCCCTCTTGGTAACACTCTGTCTGTCATAGAACTCTGCTCCATTGGTTTCCAAGGGCTGGGAATTTGGAAGTAATACCAGGCTTATCTTCTGAGAAACATCAGTATGGATTCAAATAGCCAGCCTTTTGCTTAGTAAGGAAGCCCTTTAACTTTAAATAACCTATTGGCCTGATTAGTTATTAATTGACTAAACAGAAAGTGGTTAATGTGGGGAGAATTATCAACCCCATTTTTCAAATAAGAAAACTGAATCACACTAAACACCGCTTGAGTGGGAAGAGCGCTCATGCAAAACTAGGAAGTTTGATATATAGGCAGTGAGCCCTCCTTCTCAATCACAATCACCAACTATTCAGAACTGTTTCAGAGTCAGGAGAGACTGTATATAAAGATCTCACAAATGATCAATGTTCAGACTGGATTCTGGAGGGATCGATGTATTAAAGATAACTGCAAATGTTTGCATCACTTTTATCCCTACCATTCTCTCATGCAACAAAAACTCAGTCCCAGGTCGGATTGCAAGTACAGTAACAAGACTGTTCTGTCTGACTTCAACAGTAGGACATATACGACCATATGAATATATCCTTTGATTATGTGCCCCTCTCCCTCACATAGACAAATCTGTAGCCAGCACCAGACCGGAAACATACAGATTAAGATTTTATCAAAAGTCTAGAAAGGGCTGTCAATACCCTGAAAAACTAGCCAGGAGAAGAGAAGACACAGAATCAAAAGCCACAAGTGAAAAAAAAGAAGAAGCTCCAGGTGAGTGGAATTCAGACAACTGAAACCAATGAAAACACTAGCGCTTCTCACAATGGTTTAGGCTGGTTTAGATGTAGCCAGGGTCAAGTCACATTGCCCAGAATTAGTGTCTCCACCCAAATCCCTAGGCTTCTGAAATTCATAGTACCCTGTGTCTGCAGTCCCTATTACCCAAGAACCCTGCTGATTCTACTTTATAGCCACCATCTCGTTCATTGACACTTCTGATTCAGAGTGAATCTGAAGGACAGAGTAGGAAACCCCACCGGTATTTCGAAGGCTGCGGATCTTTATGGGAGCAGCCAGCTCCATTTTTCTCCTGGAGAGTTGTCTTTTGCTTTTCTAAAACCAGAATTGCAGTTAGCATCCAGATGTTAAACCCCTGAACCAAGAGGTTTTCTGTTTGAGTTTTATAATCACCCACTGCTATTAAATCTATCCGATATATAGTGATCAAGTGCACAGAGCAGAACTGATCCATAGAGTATTCTGTTTAGTGGAAAGACTCACTTTGGTCCTGGTGGTTTCAAACCGCTGAGAATACAGTTAACAGGCACAACACACTGCACCACCTGTGCACCTCAGTGTGAGGTCCCAACTAAAAAATCACTGCTATCGATTCAGTTCTGAGCTTAGTGTTCCTATGGATCACAGTAGAGCTGTCTCTGTGTGTTTCTGAGATTGCAGATCTTTGTGGAAATATAAAGCCTCCTCTTTCTCCAGAGAAGCATCTGGTGTTTCGAACTGTTGACCTTACAGTTAACAGTCCGACGTGTTACCACTTACACAAGTGTGTTGTGTGAGGACTCAAATCCAAACCAAACTCACTAACTTCGAGTCGATGATGACTCCTAGTGACCCTGTTGGATAGAGTAGAACTGCTCCTGTGGGGTGCTGAGTCTGTAACACAATGAGTGTAGACATCCTCAACCATCTCCCAGGTGAGGACTTATGGAGGAACAATATTACTTAACGGTGTTAATGGAAGGGTGACTAGAATCTCTCCCCTGAGGAGCAAGCACTACTGGTCATCGAGGAAATGTTCATAATATTCTTTCCTGTGTGGCTGCACCAAAAGCAACCTGGTTGGTTGAGACAATATATGTAATACAGAGCCTGCATAGTGTCACAGAATTAACAACTGAAAATGGAAAGCTTGAGTTACATTCCTTTCCGTTGGTTTCAATACACATGGGAATAGTGAATCATGCTGCAGGAGTTAGCAAAGAACTATATTTGGGGTGAGAGCTAGCTACCTGGCCACTGGTCTAGTCTCTAGGAAGACAATGGTGTTGGTTTCTGCCTAATAGTTGCCTGAAAGTTGACCAAAACATCTGAGCAGCAGACCTCTTCTTTCTCCTGAGGTAGGGTCCAATGGTTATATATTTTTGACCATTTGGTTAGCAGCCCTATTTTACACCCATTCCCCAAGCATACCCCTGAATTGTGTTGAAAGGGGGCGGGGGGAGTGGCAATCTACCTGCTCACACTCTCGGCGACCCACTGTCTATCATAGAACTCTGTTCCATTGGTTTCCCAGGGCTGAGATTTGGGAATATAACACCAGGCTTTTCTTCTGAAGGACCTATGGATGGATTAAAATACCCCGCCTTTTGCTTACTAGACAAGCCCCTTAACTTTAAAAAATCTATAGGCCTGATTAGTTATTTAATTGACTAATCACAAAGTGGATGATGTGTGGAGAATTATCAAACCCATTTTTCAAACAAGGAAACTGAGGCACACTAAGACAACGCTTGAGTTGGAAGTGTGTTCATGCAGAACAAGGACGTTTGATATGTAGGCAGTAAGCCCTCCTAATCAGTCACAATCACCGGCTACTCAGAACTGTTTGTGAGTGAGGAGAGACTGTATGTAAAGATGCCACAAAGGATCAATGTTCAGGCTGGATCCTGGAGGGATCAATGTATTAAAGATATTTGCTTGTGTTTCCATCACTTTTATCCCTATCATTCTTCTCATGCAACCA
The DNA here is from genome assembly GCF_050624435.1 of Tenrec ecaudatus. NCBI lineage: Eukaryota > Metazoa > Chordata > Mammalia > Afrosoricida > Tenrecidae > Tenrec > Tenrec ecaudatus. The sequence goes on along the minus strand of NC_134538.1, from coordinate 20,495,065 downwards.
AAACTCAGTCCCAGGCGGAGGGCAACGACAGTAACCAGACTGTTCTGTCTGACTGCTACAGTAGGACACATAGACTATCTGAATAGACCCTTTGATTCTTTCCCCCTCTCCTTCCCATAGACAAAATTGCAGCCAGCACCAGATCCAAAACCTGCAGATTAAGAGTTTATCAAAAGTCTAGAAAGAGAAGTTCATACTCTGAAAAACTAAACTGCAGAAGAGAAGACATAGAATCAAATGCTACCAGTGAAAAAAGAAGAAGGAGAAGAAGAAGCTCCAGGTGAGTGGAATTCAGACAAGCAAGACCAATGAAAACACTAGAGTTTCACAGAGTGGTTCACGATGGTTTAGTGGTAGCCAGGTTCAAGTCACATTGGCCAGAATCAGTGTGTCCACTCAAATCCCAAGGCTTCTGAAATTTTTAGTACCCTGTGTCCTGCAGTCCCTATTACCAAACAACCCTGCTGATTCTATTCTATGGCCACCTACTTCTTCGTTGAGACTTCTGATTCAGAGTGACTCTGCAGGACAGAGTAGGAAACCACACGGGGATTTACAAGGTTCCGAATCTTTATGTGAGCAGCCAGCTTGATCTTTGTCCTGCGGAGTTGTCTGGTGCTTTTCTAACACCAAACATGCAGTTAGCATACAGATGTTAAACGCCTGCACCAATAGGGTTTCAGTTTTACAATCATCCGCTGCTATTAAATCTATTCCGATATATAGTGATCAAATGGAGAGAGAAGATCTGATCCCTTGAGTTTCTTTTTAGTGGAAAGGTTCACCTTGTTCCTGGTGGTTTCAAACCGATGACCATGCAGTTAACAGGAAGAACACACTACACAGCCTGTGCTCCTCAGTGAGGGCCCAAGAAAAAAGTCACTGCTATCAATTCAGTTCTGAGGTTAGTGCCCCTATGGATCACAGTAGAGCTGTCTCTGTGGATTTCTGAGATTGCAGATCTTTGTGGAAATAGAAAGCCTCCTCTTTCTCCAGAGAAACATCTGATGATTCTAACTGTTGACCTTACAGTTAGCAGCCCGTCGTGTTATCCACTTACACAAGTGTGTTGTGTGAGGACTCAAAACCAAACCAAATTCACTACCTTCGAGTCCATGTTGCCTCCTAGTGACCCTCTTGGATAGAGTAGAACTGCTCCTGTGGAGTGCTGAGGCTGTAACTCAATGTGTGTAGACATCCTCAACAATCTCCCTGGTGAAGGTTTGTGGAGGAAAAATATTATCTAAGGCAGTTAATGGAAGGGTGACTAGAGTCAGTCCCCTGAGGAGCAAGCCCTACTGGGCATCGAGGCAATTCTCATAAAATTCTTTCCTAGGTGGCAGCAGCAGCAGCAACCTGATTGATGGAGACCTTATATTAATCTAGAGCCTGCATAGTGTCACAGAATTCACAGATGGAAATGGAAACCTTGAGTTACATTCTTTCCTTTGGTTTCAATCCACATGGGAATAGTGAATCATGCTGTAGGAGTGAGCAAAGATCTATAGGTGAGGTGAGAGCTAGTTAACAGGCCACTGGTCACGTCTCCAGGAAGACAATGGTGTTGGTTCAATCCTATCAGTTTCCTGAAAGTTGACCCAAACATCTGAGTATTGTGGATCCAGGTTGGATGTAGTCTAGCTGCCTAGCCCAGGTGGAAGTGCATCTTTCAAACACTCACTGCCACCGAGCTGAGTGTGATTTATAGTGAGCTGACTGTGATTTATAGTGCCACCATGGGAAAGGGTAGAACTGCCCTTGTGTATGTTTTCATGCCTGGAACACTTTTCTGGCCATAGCAGAACTCTTTCTCCTGCGATAGGGTCCAATGGTTACATATTTATGACCATTTGGATAGCAGCCCCATTTTACAACAATTCCACCACCAGGCTTCCTGTATTGTGTTAAAATAGGGGGGAAAATGGCAATCTAGCTCCTCCCACTTTTGGCAACACTCTGTCTGCCATAGAACTCTGCTCGATTGTTTTCCCAGGACTGAGAGTTTGGAAGTAACACCAGGCCTTTCTTCTGAGGGAACTCTGGATGGATTCAAATACCCATTCTTTGCTTAGTAGCCAAGCCCCTTAACTTTAAAAAATCTATAGGCCTGATTAGTTTTTAATTGACTAACAACAAAGTCGATGATGTGGGGAGAATTATCAACCCCATTTTTCAAACATGGAAACTGAAGCACACTAAGATACCTCTTGAGTAGGAAGAGCGCTCATGCAGAAATAGGAAGTTTGTTACCTCGGCAGAGAGCCCTCCTCCTCACTCACAATCAAAGACTACCCAGAACTCTTTTGGAGTCAGGAGAGACTGTACATAAAGACTCCACATAGGATCTATGTTCAGGCTGGATCCTGGAGGGATCAATGTATTAAAGATAATTGCTTGCGTTAGCATCACTTTTATCCCTATCATTCTTTTCATGCAACCAAAACTCAGTCCCAGGCGGATGGCAACGACAGTAACCAGACTGTTCTGTCTGACTGCTACAGTAGGATACGTAGACCATCTGAATAGACCCTTTGTTTCTGTGCCCCTCTCCCTCCCATAGACAAAACTGCAGCCAGAACCAGACCTGAAACCTGCAGATTAAGAGTTTGTCAAAAGTCTAGAAAGAGCTGTCAATACCCTGAAAAAGTAGCCTGCAGAAGAGAAGACACAGAATCCAAAGCTACCAGTGAAAAAAAAAGAAGCTCCTGGTGAGTGGAATTCAGACAAACGAGACCAATGAAAACACTATAGCTTCTCAGAGTGGTACACGTTGGTTTAGTGGTAGCCCCGTTCAAGTCACATTGGCCTGACTCAGTGTCTCCACCAAAATCCCTAGGCTTCAGAAATTCCTAGTACCCTGTGTACTGCAGTCGCTATTACCCAATAACCCTGCTGATTCTACTTTATAGCCACTTTCTCATTCGTTGAGACCTCTGATTCAGAGTGACTCTGCAGGACAGAGTAGGAAACCACAGCGGGATTACCAAGGCTGCGGATCTTTATGTGAACAGCCTGCTTCATCTTTGTTCTGGTGAGTTTTCTGGTCCTTTTCTCACATCATACTTGCAGTTAGCATCCAGATGTTAAACCCTGCACCAACAGTGTTTCCTTTTGAGGTTTATAATAATCCACTGCTATTAAATCTATTCCGATGTACAGTGATCAAGTGGACAGAGCAGAACTGATCCCTAGATTTTCTGTTTAGTGGAAAGCCTCCCCTTGTTCATGGTGGTTTCAAACCGCTGACCATGCAGTTAGCAGGCATAACACACTACACCCCCTGTGCTCCTCAGTGTGAGGTCCCAACAAAAAAATCACTCCTATCTATCAGTTCTGAGGTTAGTGTCCCTATGGGTCACAGTAGAGTTGTCTCTGTGGGTTTCTGAGATTGCAGATCTTTGTCGAAATAGAAAGCCTCCTCTTTCTCCAGAGAAGAATCTGGTGGTTAGAACTGTTGACCTTATAGTAAAGAGCCCGACTTTTTATCCACTTACACAAGTGTGTTGTGTGAGGACTCAAAACTAAACCAAACTCACTACCTTCCAGTCCATGTTGACTCCTAGTTACGCTCTTGGTTAGAGTAGAACTGCTCCTTGGAGTGCTGAAGCTGTAAATCAATGCATGTAGACATCCTCAAGCATCTCCCAGGTGAGGAATTATGGAGGGAAAGTATTATCTAAGAGGGTTAATGGAAGGGTAATTAGAGTCTGTCCCCTGAGGAGCAAGCCCTACTGACCATTGATGCAATGCTTAGAAAATTATTTCCTAGGTGACAGCAGCAACAACATGGTTGGTGGAGACCATCTATGTAACCCAGAGCCTGCATAGTGTCATAGTATTGACAGCTGAAAATGGAAAGCTTGAGTTACATTGCTTTCCCTTGTTTTCAATACACTTGTTAATAGTGACTCATGCTGCAGGAGTGAGCAAAGAACCATAAGTGAGGTGAAAGCTAGCTACCTGGCCACTGGTCACAACTGCAGAAGATAATGGTGTTGATTTAAGCCTAGCCCCTGCCTGAATGTTGACCCAAACATCAGAGCAGGGTGGTTTCAGGTTGCATGTAGTCTTATTGCCTAACCCAAAGGGAAGAGCATCTCTCAAACACTCACTATCTTCGAGTTGAGGGCGACTTATAATGCCACCAAGGGACAGGGTAGAACTGCCCTTGTGTATGTTTTGGTGGCTGGAACACATTTCTGCAAGTAGCAGCCCTCTTCTTTCTCCTCAGATATGGCCCAATGGTTATATATTTTTGACTATTTTGTTAGCAGCGCCATTTTACACCCATTCCAACACCTGGCGTCCTGAGTTTAGTTAAAATATGGGGGGAAATTAGAAATGTAGCTGTTCCCACTCTTGGCTACCCCTGTCTGTCATAGAACTCTTCTCCATTGGGTTCCCAAAGCTGAGAGTTTGAAAGTATTACACCAGGCCTTTCTTCTGAGTGACCTCTGGATGGATTCTAATAGCCAGCCCTTTGCTTAGTAGCCAAGACCCTTAACTTGAAATAACCTATGGGCGTGATTAGTTATTTAATTGACTAATCACAAATTGGATGATGTGGGGAGAATTATCAAGCACATTTTTCAAACAAAGAAACTGAGGCACAGTAATGCACCGATGGAGATGTAAGAGCGCTTTGCAGAAATAAGAATTTTGATATCTAAGCAGTGAGGACTCCTACTCAGTCACAATCGCTGACTACTCAGAACTGTTTTGGAGTCAGGAGAGACTGTATGTGAAGACCCCACAGAGGATCAATGTTCAGGCTGGATTCTGCAGGGATCAATGTATTAAAGATACTTGATTGTGTTTGCATCACTTTTATCCCTATCATTCTTCTCATGCAACAAAAACTCAGTCCCTAGAGGATGGCAACGACAGTAACTTGAGTGTTCTGTTTGACTTCTACAGTAGGACACATAGACCATCTGAATAGACCCTTTGATTCTGTGCCCCATTCCATCCCATAGACAAAAGTGCAGCCAGCACCAGACCGGAAACCTGCAGATTAAGAGTTTTTCAAACGTCTACAAAGAGCTGTCAATACCATGAAAAACTAGCCCGCCGATGAGAAGTCACAGAACTAAAAGATACAAGAGAAAAAAAAAGGCTCCAGGTGAGTGGAATTCAGACAACCCAGACCAATGAAAACACTAGAGCTTCTAAGAGTGGTTCATGCTGGTTTAAGGATAGCCAGATTCAAGTCACAATGGCCTGAATCAGTGTCTGCAGCCAAAACCCGAGGCTTCTGAAATGCCCAGTACTTTATGTCATGAAGTCCCTATTACCAAATAACCCTACTGATTCTACTTTATAGCCACCTTCTCGTTTGTTGAGACTTCTGATTCAGAGTGACTCTGCAGGACAGAGTAAGAAAACCCACCACGATTTCCAGGGCTGCGGATCTTTATGGGAGCAGCCAGCTTCATCTTTGTCCTGGGGAGATGTCTGGTGCTTTTAACACCAAACTTGCAGTTAGCATCCAGATGATAAACTCCTGCACCAATAGAGTTTCTGTTTGAGTTTTATAATCATCTACTGCTATTAAATCTCTTCTGATATAAAGTAATCAATTGGACAGAGCATAACTGATCCCTAGAGTTTCTATTTAGTGAAAAGCCTCATCTTGTTCTTGGTGTTTTCAAACTGCTGACCATGCAATTAGCAGGCACAACACACTCTACACCTCGCTCCTCAGTGTGAAGTCCCACCAAAAAAATCACTGCTATCAATTGACTTCTGAGGTTAGTGTCCCTATCGATCACAGTAGAGCTGTCTCTGTGGGTTTCTGAGATTGTAGATCTTTGTGGAAATATAAAGCCTCCTCTTTATCCAGAGAAGCATCTGGTGGTTTGAACTGTTGACCTTAGAGTTAGCAGCCCATCGTGTTATCCACTTACACAAGTGTGTTGTGTGAGGACTCAAAATCAAACAAAACTCACTACCATTGAGTCCAAGTTGACTCCTAGTGACCCTCTTGGATAGAGTAAAACTGCCCCTGTGGGGTACTGAGGCTGTAATTCAATGAGTGTAGACATCCTAAACAATCTCCAAAGTTGGTATATGTGAAGGAAAAATATTTCCTAAATGGGTTAATGCAAGGGTGATTAGAGTCTGTCCCCTGAGGAGCAAGCCCTACTCGCCATCGAGGCAATGCTCATAAAATTTTTTCCTAGGTGGCAGCAGCAGTAGCCATCTGGGTGGTGGACACCCTCTATGTAATCTACAGCCTACATAGTGTCACAGAATTAACAGCTAAAAATTGAAATCTTGAGTTACATTCCTTTCCCTTAGTTTCAATCCACATGGAAATAGTGAATCGTGCTGCAGGAGTGAGCAAAGAAATATAGGTGAGGTGAGAGCTAGCTACCTGGCCACTGGTAACGTTTCCTGGAAGACAATGGTATTGTTTTACGCCTAGCAGTTGCCTGAATGTTGACCCAGACATCTGAGTAGGGTGGATCCAGGTTGCATGTAGTCTTGCTGCCTAACCCAAATGGAAGTGCATCTCTCAAACACTCAGTACAATCGAGTTGAGGGTGACTTTTGGTGCCACCATGGGACAGGGTAGAACTGCCCTTGTGTATGTTTTGGTGGCTGTAACACTTTCTGGGAGTAGCAGCCCTCTTCTTTCCCCTGAGATAGGGGCCAAAGGTTATATATTTTTGACCATTTTGTTACCAAACCCATTTTACACCCATTACACCACGAGGCCACATGAATTGTATTAAAATAGGGGGGGAAAGTAGCAATCTAGCTGCTCCCACTCTTGGAGCATTTCTAGCTGCTCCAAATCTTGGAGACCTCATGTCTGTCATAGAACTCTGCTAAATTGGTTTCCCAGGGCTGAGAGTTTGGAAGTAAAACACCAGGCCTCACATGAGGGACCTCTGATGGATTCAAATAGCCAGATTTTGCTTAGTAGCCAAGGCCCTTAACTTTAAATAACCTATAGGCCTGATTAGTCATTGAATTGACTAACCACAATGTGGATGATGTGCGGATAATATCAAACCTATTTTACAATCAGGGAAACTGAGGCACACTAAGACACCGCTTGAGTTGGAAGAGAGCTCATGCAGAAGTTGGAAGTTTGATAACTTGGCAGTGAGCCCTCCTATTCAGTCACAATCAGCAACTTCTCTGAACTGTTTTGGAGTCAGGTTACACTGTATGTAATGACCCCACAAAGGATCAATGTTCAGACTGGATTCTGGATGGATCAATGGATTAAAGATACTTGCTTGTGTTTGCATTACTTTTATCCCTCTTATTCTTTTCATGCAACCAAAACTCAGTCCCATGCCCATGGCAACGACAGTAACCAGTCTGTTCAGTCTGACTTCCACAGCAGGACACATAGACCATCTGAATAGACCCTTTGTTTCTGTGCCCCTCTCCCTCCCCTAGACAAAACTGCAGCCAGCACCAGATCTGAAACCTGCAGATTAAGAGTTTGTCAAAAGTATAGAAAGAGCTGTCAGTACCCTGAAAACTAGCCTGCAGAAGAGAAGACTCAGAATCAAAAGCTACAAGTGAAAGAAAAGAAAAAAAGTAGCTCCAGGTGAGTGGAATTCAGACAACCGAGACCAACGAAAACACTAGAGCTCCTCACAGTGGTTCACGCTGGTTTAGTGGTAGCCAGGTTCAAGTCACATTGGCCTGAATCAGTGTCTCCACCCAAATTCCTAGGCTTCTGAAATTCCTAGTACCCTGTGTCCTGCAGTGCCTATTACCAAATAACCATGCTGATTTTACTTTATAGCTACCTTCTCGTTCATTGAGGCTTCTGATTAAGTGTGACTCTACAGGAGAGAGAAGGTAAACCCACCGGGATTTCCAAGGCTGTGGATCTTTATGGGAGCAGCCAGCTTCATCTTTATCCTGGGGAGTTGTCTGGTATTTTTCTAAAACCAAATTTGCAGTAAGCATCCAGATGTTAAACTACTGCACCAATAGGTTTTCTTATTGGTTTTATAATCATCCACGGGTATTGAATCTATTCCAATATATACTTATCAAGTGGACAGATCAGAACTGATTCCTAGATTTTCTGTTTAATGGAAAGACTCACCTTGGTCCTGGTGGTTTCAAACTGCTGACCATGCAGTTAGCAGGCACAAAACACTTCCCCGACTGTGCTCCTCAGTGTGATGTCCCAATAAAAAAATCACTGCTATCGATTAATTTCTGAGGTTAGTGTCCCTATGGATCACAATAGAGATGTCTCTGTGGGTTTCTGAGATTGCAGATCTTTGTGGAAATAGAAAACCTACTATTTTTCCAGAGAAGCATCTCGTGGTTCGAACTGTTCAGCTTACAGTTAGCAGCCCGTCGTGGTGTTATCCACTTACACAAGTGTGTTGTGTGAGGACTCAAAACCAAACCAAACTCACTACCTTCGAGTTCATGCTGCCTCCTAGTGACCCTCTTGGATAGAGTAGAACTGCTCCTGTGGGGTGCTGAGGCTGTAACGCAATGAGAGTAGACATCTTCCATCATATCCCAGTTGAGGACTTCTGGAGGAAAAATAGAACCTAAAGGGGTTAATAGAAAGGTGACTAGAGTCTGCATATTGAGTAGCAAGCCCTACTTGCCATCAAGACAATACTCATAAAATGCTTTCCTAGGTGGCAGCAGCAGCAGTAGCAGCGAGCTTGTTTTTGGAGACCCTCTATGTAATCTAGAGCCTGAATAGTGTCACAGAATTAACAGCTGAAAATGGAAAGCTTGAGTTACATTCCTTTCCCTTGGTTTCAATCCACATGGGAATAGTGAATCATGCTGCAGGAGTGAGCAAAGAATTATAGGTGAGGGGAGAGCTAGCTAACGTCTCAAGGAAGTTAATGGTGTTGGTTTAAGCCTAGCAGTTGCCTTAATGTTTAATCAAACATCTGAGCAGGGTGGATCCAGGTTGCATGTATTCTTGCTGCCTAACCCAAATGGAAGTGCATCTCTCAAACACTCACTGCCACCGAGCTGAGGGCGATTTATAGTGCCACCATGGGACAGGGTAGAAGTGAACTTGTGTATGTTTTGGGAGCTGGAACACTTTTCTGGCAGTAGCAGACCTCGTTCTCCTGAGATAGGGGCTAATGGTTATATATTTTTGACCATTTGTTTAGCAGCCCTATTTTACAACAATTCCACAACCAGGCCTCTTGAATTGTGTTAAAATAGGGGGAAAAGTGGCAATCTAGCTGCTCGCACTCTTGGCGACACTCTGTCTGTCATAGAACTCTGCTAAATTGGTTTCCCAGGGCTGAGAGTTTGGAAGTAACCTCACACCATTCTCCTGAGTGACCTCTGGATGGATTCAAATAGCCTGCCTTTTGCTTAGTAGCCAAGCCCCTTAACTTTAAATAACCTATAGGCCTGATTTATTATTGAATTGACTAACCATAAAGTCGATGATGTGGGGAGAATTATCATCCCCACTTTTCAAACGTCGAAACTGATGCACACTGAGATACCGCTTGAGTTGGAAGAGCGTTCATGCAGAAATAGGAAGTTCTTTATCTAGGCAGTGATATCTCCTACTCAGTCACAATCACACACAACTCAGAAGAGTTTTGGAGTCAGGATAGACTGTATGTAAAGACTCCACAAAGGATCAATGTTCAGGCTGGATTATGGAGGGATCTATGTAATAAAGATAATTGCTTATGTTTGCATCACTTTTATCCCTATCATTCATCTCATGCAACCAAAACTCAGTCCCAGGAGAATGGCAACGACAGTAACCAGACTGTTCTGTCTGACTTCTACAGTAGGACACATAGACCATATGAATAGACCCTTTGATTCTGTCTACGCTCCTTCCCATTGACAAAACTGCAGCCAGCACCAAACCCGAACCCTGCAGATTAAGAGTTAGTCAAAAGTCTAGAAAGATCTGTCAATACCCTCAAAAACTAGCCTGAAGAAGAGAAGGCACAGAATCAATAGCTACAAGTGAAAAAAAAGAAGCTACAGGTGACTCGAATTCAGACAACCGAGAGCAATGAAAACACTAGAGCTTCTCACAGTGGTTCACGCTGGTTTAGTGGTAGCCAAGTTCAAATCCCATTGTCCTGAATCAGTGTCTCCTAACCAATTACCTAGGCTTCTGAATTTCCAAGTACCCTGTGTCATGCAGTCCCTATTACCCAATAACCCTGCTGATTCTACTTTATAGCCACCTTCTCGTTCGTTGAGACTTCTGATTCAGAATGACTCTGCAGGACAGAGTAGGAAACCTCACAGGGATTTCCAAGGTTGCGGATCTTTATGTGAGCAGCCAGCTTCATTTTGTCCTAGGGAGTTGTCTGGTGCTTTTCTCACACCAAACTTGCAGTCAGAATCCAGATGTTAAACCCCTGCACCAATAGGGCTTCTTTTTGAGTTTTATAATCATCCACTGATATTAAATCTATTGTGATATATAGTGATCAACTGGACCGGGAAGAACTGATCCCAATATTTTCTGTTTAGTGGAAAGCCTCACCTTGGTCCTGGTGGTTTCAACAGCTGACCATGCAGTTACCAGGCACAACACACTACACCCCTTGTGCTTCTCAGTGTGAGGTCCCAACAAAGAATTATCTGCTATTGATTCAGTTCTGTGTAAGTGTCCCTTTGGATCACAGTAGAGTTTTCTCTGTGGGTTTCTCATATTGCAGATCTTTGTGGAAGATCTACAAAATTCAGGAGGTGTGGTGATGGATTTGTTGTAAAATGGGGCTGCAAAGCAAATGGCTAAAAATAAGTACCCATTGGACCAACGGCCAGAAAAGTGTTCCAGCCCCCAAAACTTGCACAAGGGCAGTTCTACAATGTCCAATGGTGGCACTATAAATCACCCTCAACTGGGTTGCAGTGAGTGTTTGAGAGATGCACTTCCATCTGGGTTAGGCAGCAAGACTACATACAACCTGGACCCACCCTGCTCAGGGGTTTGGGTCAACATCCAGGCAAGTGATAAGCTTAAACCAACACCATTGTCTTCCAGGAGTTGTGACCATTGGCCAGATAGCTAGCTCTCACTCACTTATTGTTCTTTGCTCACTCCTGCTGCATGATTCCCTATTCCCATGTGGATTGAAACCAAGGGAAAGGAATGTAAATCAAGCTTTACATTTTCAGCTGTTAATTCTGTGACAGAATGCAGGCTCTAGATTGCATAGAAGTCCTACATCAACAAGGTTGTGGCTGCTGCTGCCACTTAGGAAATTATTTTATGAGATTTGATTCGATGACTAGTAGGGCTTGCTCCTCAGGGGACAGACTCTAGTCACCCTTTCATTAACACTCTAAGATAATATTTTTCCTCCACAGTCTTCACCGGGGAGATATTTGAGGATGTCTACACTCATTGAGTTACAGCCTCAGCACCACACAGGAGCAGTTCTACTCAAACCAAGAGGGTCACTACGAGGCAACATGGACTCGAAGGTAGTGAGTTGGTTTGGTTTTGTGTCCTCACTCAACAGACTAGTGTAAGTAGATAACACGACGGGCTGCTAACTGTAAGTTTAACAGTTCAAATCTCTAGATGATTCTCTGGAGAAAGAGGAGGCTTTCTACTTCCACAAAAATCTGCAAACTCAGAAACCCACATAGACAGCTGTACTGTGATCCATAGAGACACTAACCTCAGAAATCAATTGATAGCAGTGATTTTTTGTTGTGCCCTCACACTGAGGAACACAGGGGGAGTAGTGTGTGGTGCCTGCTCACTGCATGGTTAGTGTTTTGAAACCACCAGGAACAAGGTGAGGCTTTTCACTAAACAGAAACTTTAGGGATCAGTTCTGCTCTGTCCACTTCATCACTATGTATCAGAAGAGATTTAATAGCAGTGGATGATTATGAACCTCATAATGAAACCCTATTGGTGCAGGGGTTTAACATCTAGATGCTAACTGCAAGTTTGGTGTGAGAAAAGCACCGGACAACTTCCCAGGACAAAGATGAAGCTGGCTGCTCCCATAAAGATCCGCAGCTTGGAAGTCCCGGTGGTGTTTCCTACTCTATCCTGCAGAGTCACTCTGAATCAGAAGTTTCAACTAACGAGAAGGTGGCTATAAAATAGAATCAGCTGGGTTATTGGGTAATAGCGACTGCAGGACACAGGGTACTAGGAATTTCAGAAGCCTAGGGATTTGGGTGGAGACACTGATTCAGGCCAACGTGACTTGAACCTGGATACCACTAAACCAGCGTGAACCACTGTGAGAAGTGCTAGTGTTTTCATTGGTCTCGCTTGTCTGAAAAACACTTACCTCGGACTTCTTTTATTTTTGTTTCACTTGTAGCTTTCGATTCCGTGTCTTATCTTCTGCAGGCCAGTTTTTCAAGGTATTAACAGCTCTTTCTAGACTTCTGACAAACTCTTAATCTGCAGGTTTCGGGTCTGGTGCTGGCTGCAGTTTTGTCTATGGGTTGGAGAGGGGCACAGAATCAAAGGGTTTACTCAGATGGTCTATGTGTCCTACTGCAAAAGTCAGACAGAACAGTCTGGTTACTGTCTTTGCCATACCCCTGGGAATGAGTTTTGGTTGCATGAGAAGAATGATAGGGATAAAAGTGATGCAAACTCATGCAAGTATCTTTAATACATAGATACATCCAGAATCAAGCATGAACATTGATCCTTTGTGGAGTATTTCATACAGTCTCTCCTGACGCCAAAACAGTTCTGAGTAGTCTGTGATTTTTGTTGAGTGTGAGGGCTCTCTGCCTAGGTAACAAACTTCCTATTTCTGCATGAGCGCAGTTTCAACTGAAGCGGTGACTTAGTGTGCTTCAATTTCCATGTTTGAAAAATGGGGTTGATAATTCTCCCCACATCATCGACGATGTTGTTAGTCAATTAAAAACTAATCAGGCCTATAGGTTATTTAAAGTTAAGAAGCTTGGCTACTAGCAAAAGGTTGGCTATTTGAATCCATCCAGAAGTCCCTCAGAAGAAAGGCCTGGTGTTTCTCCAAACTCACAGACCTGGGAAACCAAGGAAGCAGAGTTCTATGACAGACAGTGTGTCGCCAAGAATGGAAGCAGCTAGATTTCCACTTTTTCCCCCTATTTTAACACAATTCAGGAGGCCTGGTGGTGGAATTGTTATAAAATGGGGCTGCTAACCAAATGGTCAAAAATATGTGACCATTGGACCTTATATCAGGAGAAATAAGAGTTCTGCTACAGCCAGATAAGTGTTCAGGCACGAAAACATACACATGGGCAATTCTACCCTGTATCATGGTGGCACTATAAATCACCCTCAGCTCGGTGGCAGTGAGTGTTTGAGAGATGCACTTCCACTTGGGTTAGGCAGCAAGACTACATGCAACCTGGATCCACCCAGATCAGATGTTTGGGTCAACATTCAGGCAACTGCTAGGATTGAACCAACACCATTGTCTTCCTGGAGATGTGACCAGTGGCGAGGTAGCTAGCTCTCACCTCACCTATAGTTCTTTAATCACTCTAGCAGCATGATTCACTATTCCCATGTGGATTGAAACCAAGGGAAAGGAATGTAACTCAAGCTTTCCATTTTCAGCTGTTAATTCTGTGACACTATGCAGGCTCTAGATTACATAGAAGGTCTTCAATATCCAGGTGGCTGCAGCTGCTGCCACCTAGTGATGAATTTTATGAGCATTGCCTCAATGGCCTGTAGGGCTTGCTCCTTAGGGGACAGACTCTAGTCACCCTACAATTAAGCCCCTTAGGTAATAATTTTTCTTCCACAAGTTAACCTGAGAGATGGTTGAGGATGTCTACACGATTTCTTTTACAACGTCAGCACCCCACAGGAGCAGTTCAACTCTATGCAAGAGGGTCACTAAGAGGCAACATGGACTCGAAGGTAGTGAGTTTGGTTTGGTTTTGTGTCCTCACACAACACACTTGTGTAAGTGGATAACATGACGTGCTGCTAACTGTAAGGTCAAAAGTTCGTACCACCAGATGCTTCTATGGAGAATGAGGAGGCTTTCTATTTCCACAAAGATCTGCAATATCAGAATCCCACAGAGACAGCTCTAATGTGATCCATAGGGACACTAAGCTCAGAACTGAATCGATAGCAGTGATTTTTTTGTTGGGACCTCACACTGAGGAGCACAGGATGTGTTGTGTTGTGCCTGCTATATGCATGGTCAGTGGTTTGAAACCACCAAGACCAAAGTGAGACTCTCCACTAAACATAAACTCTAGGGATCAGTTCTGCAATGTCCACTTCATCACTGTATATCGGAATACAATTAATAGCAGTGGATAATTATAAAACACAAACAGAAACTCTATTGATGCAGGGGTTTAATATCTGGACGCTAACTGGAAGTTTGGTATTAGAAAGCACCAGACAACTCCCAAGGACAAAGATGTAACTGGCTGCTCCCATAAAGATCCGAAGCCTTGGAAATCCCGGTGGGGTTTCCTACTATGTCCTGCAGGGTCACTCTGAATCAGAAGTCTCAACGAACGAGAAGGTGGCTATAAATTAGAATCAGCAGGGTTATTGGGTAATAGGGACTGCAGGGCACAGGGTACTAGGAATTTCAGAAGCCTAGGGATTTGGGTGGAGACAATGATTCATCCTATGTAACTTGAACCTGCTACTACTAAACCAGCATGAACCACTGTGAGAAGCTCTAGTGTTTTCATTGGTCTCGGTTGTCTGAATTCCACTCACCTGGAGCTTCTTCTTCTTCTTCTTTTTTTTTTACTTGTAGCTTTTGATTCTGTGTCTTCTCTTCTGCAGGCTAGTTTTCCAGGGTATTGACAGCTCTTTCTAGACTTTTGACAAACTCTTATCCTGCAGGTTTCGGGTCTGGTGCTGGCGGCAGTTTTGTCTATGGGAGGGAGAGGCGCATAGAATCAAAGGGGCTATTCAGATGGTCTATGTGTCCTACTGTTGAATTCAGACAGAACAGTCTGGTTACAGTCCTTGCCAGCAGCCTTGGCCTGAGTTTTGGTTGCATGAGCAAAACAATAGGGATAAAAGTAATGCAAACACAATCAAGTATCTTTAATACATTGATCCCTCCAGAATCCAGTCTGACCTTTGACCCTTTGCGGAGTCTTTACGTACAGTCTGTCCTGAGTCCAAAACAGTTATGAGTAGTCGGTGATTGTGACTGAGAAGCAGGGCTCATTGCATAGATAACAAACTTCCTAGTTCTGTATGATCGCTCTTCTAACTCAAGCGATGTCTTAGGGTGCCTCAGTTTCATTGTTTGAAAAATGGTGTTGATAATTCTCCCCACATCATCCACTTTGTGGTTAGTCCATTAAAAACTAATCAGGCCTATAGGTTAATTAAAGTTTAGGGGCTTGGCTACTAACAAAAGGCTGGCTATTTGAATCCATCCAGAGGTGCTTCAGAAGAAAGGCCTGAGGTTACTACCAAATTCTCATCCCTTGGAAACCAATGGAGCAGAGTTCTATGACAGACAGAGTGTCGCCAAAGTGGGAGCAGCTTGATTGCCACCTTTTCCCCATATTTCAACACAATTCAGGAGGCCTGCTGAGGGAATTTTTGTAAAATGGGGCTGCTAACCAAATTGTCAAAAATCTGTAATAATTGGACCCTATCTCAGCAGAAAGAAGAGGTCTGCTATGGCCAGAAAAATGTTTCAGCCACCAAACATACACAAGAGCAATTGTACCCTGTCCCATGGTGGCGGTATAAATCACCCTCAACTCGGTGGTAGTGAGTGTTTGAGAGATGCACTTCCATCTGGGTTAGGCAGCAAACCTACAAGCAAACTGGATCCACCCTGCTCAGATGTTTCATTCAACATTCAGGCAAATGCTAGGCTTAAACCAACACCATTGTCTTCGTGGAGGCGTGACCAGTGGCCACTTAGCTAGCTCTCCCCTCACCTATAGTTCTTTTCTCACTCCTGCAGCATGATTCACTATTCCCATGTGGATTGAAACCAAAGGAAAGGAATGTAACTCAAGTTTTCCATTTTCAGCTTTTAATTCTGTGACACTATGCACGCTCTAGATTACATAGAGGGTCTCCATCAACCAGGTTGCTGCTGCTTCTGCCACCTAAGAAAGATTTTTATGAGAATTGCCTCGATGGCTAGTAGGGCTTGATCCTGAGGGGATAGACTCTAGTCACCCTCCATTAACCCCCTTAGATAATATTTTTCCTCTACTAGTCCTTACCTTTGAGATTTTTGAGGATGTCTACACTCATTGAGTTACAGCCTCAGTACCCCACAGGAGCAGTTCTACTCTATCCAAGAGGGTTACTAGGAGTCAACATGAACTCGAAGGTAGTGAGTTTGGTTTGGTTTTCAGTCCTCACACAACACACTTGTGTAAGTGGATAACACAAGCGGCTCCTAATTGTAAGGTCAACAATTCGAATCATCAGATGCTTCTCTGGAGAAAGAGGAGGCTTTCTATTTCCACAAAGATCTGCAATCTCAGAAAACCACAGAGACAGCTCTACTGTGATCCATAGGAAAACTAACCTCAGAATTGAATAGATAGCAGTGATTTTTTTGTTGGGACCTCACACTAAGGAGCACAGGGGGTGTAGTGTGTTGTGTCTGCTAACTACATGGTCAACAATTTGAAACCACCAGGACCAAGGTGAGGCTTTCCACTAAACAGAAACTCTAGGGATCAGTTCTGCTCTGTCCACTTGATCACTTAATTCATAAAAGTTCAACCCCACACCCCACACCCTTCCCCGCCCCAACTATCATGATCCAAATTCTACCTTGCTAGACTGGCTAGACCAGAGGATGTACACTGGTACAGATAGGAACAGGAAACACAGGGAATCCAGGGCAGATGATCCCTTCAGGACCAGTGGTGTGAGTGGTGATACTGGTAGGGTAAAGGGAGGGTGGGTTGGAAAGGGGACACCAATTACAAGGATCTACATGTGACCTCCTCGCTGTGGGACAGACAACATTAAGATGAGTAAAGGGACATGTCAGCCTGGGAGAGATATGACAATATAATAATTTATGAATTATCAAAGAAAGGTTCATGAGAGAGGGGCTAGCAGGGAGAAAGTGGAAAAAATGAGGACCTGATGCCAGGGGCTTAAGTGGAGAGCAAATATTTTGAGAATGATGATGGCAATTAATGTACAATTGTGATTCACAATGGATCTATGTATGGGTTGTGATAAGATTTGTATGAGCCCCTAAAATGATTTTTAAAAAAGGAACTGTAAAAAATATCATGCGGGGCCGCTCCCTGGAGACTGACATTTGATTTCTAAGGAGAGGATAAACAAATGCATTGACACTGTAAAGATGTGATCAGACATGACAAATAGTATGATGATGACTTAGGATCACGCAGTGTTTTATTTTGTTGTACATGGGGTTGCTATGATTAGGAACCAACTCAATGACATCTTACTTGATTTGGATTGAGGAAAAATGATTTCCTAATCATTAAAATTTTATCTAAAAATTATTGCTAGAAAAATACTAAAAAAAGGAAGGCTTAAATAATGAACAAAATCACTGTTCTGTGATTACTGTGTTTGCCTGAGAACAACCAGGATTTCAAAGGACAAACATGGATGTTCTTGTCCAAGGTTTCTGCTGAGTGTGAACAGTAAACAGTGAGATAAAAAGGAAAGCTTGAACTTCCTCAGGACCTGCTCCCTGCAGGCTTCTTTCACTACATGCAAGCTGAGCACCAGCTGCAGGACCACCCCACTCCTGCAGGGAAGGTTTGTGTCTGGGCTCCCTGTGACTTCCACATTGTGTCCCTTGTACAGTAATACATCAGGTCTGTCTTATTTACAGAGACTGTGTTTGTGGGGATGTCCCTGGAAATTGTGAATCTTCTTTGAGCTGATGCAAAGTACCGCTGAGTACTCCCACTTGATTGACTCACTAGTGCCACCCACTCCCGCCTCATCACTGGAGCTTGCAGAACCCAAGAGGCTTTGCAGGAAAGGCTCAGAGAAGTCCCAGGGTCAGTCACATCTCCCGCAGACTCTACGAGATGAACTGCACACAGGGCACCTGCATATGGAGAGCAGAGGTTAAGCTCAATTCAAGAAGCAGCAGTTAGAGCAGATCTGATGTAGGAGGGATATTAATTTTGACAGTGATAAGAAGGGAACCCAGATCAGAGCTGTCGCCGTGATGTGGACAGTGAGAAAGAGCACAGGCCAGAGATGTTCCTCCAGGACCTGCACACACAGAGCATTAAGTGCTTTTCATGTCAGAAGAGGAGGAACTGCATTTACTATTTTCTCTCCCAGTAGACATATATGTGCCATCCATCATGGATTCCTTAGACTTGATGCTTAGGGTTACTCTGCTTGTGTCTCTCTGGACCACATGAGAGAAGACGGGCAGTGTTTGTCTCAGAACTATGTATAGAAGGCAGGTGGGGCAAGAAAAATGGAAACAGGACACCCAAAGAGGAAATGGGAAGATAATTAGTGAAGGCAAATTCAGAGCCTTTGCAGGATAGGCTCAGAGAACTCCACATCTCCATTGTAGACTTGTGAACAAAACAGAGAATGAGGACTCTGCCTGTGTACATCCATGGTATGAGCGCATATCACCAGTTAAGTCCAGAAAGAGGCTGCATAGAGGAAATGAACGCTATAGTTGTCCCTACAAAGTCAAAGTGGTGTTAATGAAAGGAAACTGAATTTTGTACATAGTCAGCTGTGTCCCAACAGCTTCTACTCTCATTTTACCAGATTGTGATTTTCTTCTATGATATCACATGATCAGCTGACCTACAGGACCTCTCTATGCTACTCTGTGCATTCCAAGAAGTGATTGAAAATGTTCCTGATATCAAAAATGGATCTGGCTTCAAGCCTGCTGTCACCTAGGAACAGGTCACCTAGAATGACATACACAACAGGTGGCATGTTGCTGATAATATGTCTGAGGTCTTGGCAGTGGATATCATTAGTGTTTGTGGATTCCATGGCTGTACTCTGTAATACTGGTCTTGAGGGTACTATCAACACCACCATCACACACACTTCGGTGACAAAAAAATAGTGGTTTAGTTATTGCTTCTATCCTTGCTTACATGCTCTTGTTTGTTCACAAGTCAACAAATGGCATATCAGTGGAGATACTCATGGGGTCTCCTGTATGGTGCTCATCCATATCATCTGGTGTTTGGTGTTAGCACATATGTTGTGGTTGAGACCGTTCTATTTTCACTTTGTTTCCTACTGTTAGCAAATGAAGACCTAGCTGACCTTGCCTGGAATCCACATTGGGAGAGAGTGTGTAGAGTGGTCAAACACGGATGAGGACGTTGGGGGTTCCACTGTGTGTGGCACACACGTGTGCACACGTAGCTAGAGTAGCTGTGACTTACCCATGAGCTGTTGTGCACGACATGTGTCTATTACCAGTTGGGATCATTAACAAAAATAAAGATTGAACACAGGGTTATCAAGCAGATGATTGCAGCCTGGGAACTTTAGTTCTGAGAAAGCCCTACATTCCTGCCTGAAATGTTGAAAATGAAAGAACAAACCCTTCTTAATGTATGCTAAAATGCAAAGCACAGAATTTGAAAACGCAAAAAATAGCATCGTGGAAAGGCTAAAATGAGATAAATTAATTGCAGGAATGGAAACCTGACTGTAGAATTAATTGACCAAAATACAAAATACAATTTCTCTAAACTGTGCAAAATTGGTAAATATACTCCAAACAATTCCGGTACTTTATGATATTTACCAACAAAAGAGAAAACATAAGCATAATATTATCTATGGAAACAACCACGCAATACGATTAATGTAAAATTTGTTTTCAAATTTTAATATTGAGAAACATTTTCAGCTAGGTAACCGCATCTTTAAAAGACAGCACTATCGTTAATATCACGCCTTCTCCAGAAAACGGTATCACATGACAACATGTCCAAAATATGTGAGATGCAGTCTTGCCATCTTTGCCTCTAAGGATCATTCTGACTGTACTTCTTCTAACACAGAAGTGATTAACACACACAAACCCACATACATAAATACACACAAGAACAGATAAACACAGCCGGAGGAAATAGGTAGCTAACAACTCCTTCAGAGGCTCCTCTGCATTTTCTCTCGAGAAACCCTTTTATCCTTGGGCGTTGAGCAGCACCAGAAGACAAGACCTCCTCTCCATGGGGGGGTTGTGATTGTGATTCCCTGCCTTTCCCTCTGGGTGTGTCTGGCACAAAAATATGCAATCACATCCTCAGCAGTCATAAAACACTGATGAGGGAACATGATTCTCTGGACATATCTCTAGAGAAGGATATCCTTCTCTAAAGAGATGTTTGGAAGTGTAGCCAAGCTGTGGATTTCTGGAGAACCTGTAGGTGTCCTGGACAGAAGAGGACATGTATATACCAGAGGAAAGTGGACACAGGGCCGGGAAGGTGGTGCATTCTGTGGGTGCACTATGAGTTTATGACAAAAATAAATAAATAAAATGTATACTGTCTCTCCATATTCTTGTATAAATACTCACAACTACTTAGTAAATTACACAAAGAAACTTAAATTAGAAAGAACCAGGTGAGTTGAAAATCTGTCGGTGATGACCAGGGATACAAATGTGATGTGAATATTATAATGGATTAAGTCCAAGAAGAAAGCCCCTGATTTGATGAATGGAGATAAGTTGGCTTGACCAGAAGTGAGATCTCGTGGACTAGGGGCAGCAGAGACAGATGCCCAAAGATGGGAGGAATTAGCAGAGGGGCATATAAAGCCCGAGACAAAGTGATTGAGCCAGTCGGTGCATCAGAAATGATTTAATCTACATCAATTAATCAATTCTGTGAGACCAAGTCCCAGACAAAGGGGTAGAAAGTCTGCCTACAGTCCGTGAACCATACTTCACCCCCGTATACGCATTTCAAACGCTCAACCCGGAAAGAGGAGGTCTAAAATAGTTTGGGGCTAGTGTTTTCAGAAGAGGGAAAAGGGAGAAGACCATGCACTCTGTGCCATGCAGCACAGAGACAGGACTGCAATCAATCAGCAGACACGCCACAGACTGAGAGGAGAAAGTTACTTTGTCATTTTTCTCACCGCCCCTGGTAGCTTGACCAGCAGTCCCACGCTGGCAGTCTGTGGGACATGTTCCGACGTGTTCATGCACCTTGGCGCCCGTGGATCTGACCCCAGGTCTGCCCTCAGCTACCTACAGGTGGGTCCAAAAACTATCCCTCTTCCTCTCTGGCAAACTTTTGGGAAGTAATGGGTTAGGTTCCATTTTCTTTTTTCTAATTTTATCATTGTTTCAAATTGTTTCAAGAAAAATATCGACCTTTATATGTATTTCATAATATTACTTGAAAACACTGCCTTAAGCTGCCTGTCTGGGCTGTGCATGGTGCATGCGTATTGGGGGGCGCTGTGTGTGTGTGTGTGTGTGTGTGTGCATGCGCCTGTGTCTCCACCATACACACCTGTATCTGCAGAGTATTTTTTACCAAACATTAATAAGGTGGCCGCGAAGTAGTCCAGGTCTGGCAAAAAGAGGCGGGTACTCCTAGGGCAGATGTGTGCACCTTCCTACTGCCCCTGCCCCTTGGAGTCCCACAAGCAGTTAGGCCAGCTCTGGCTCCTCTTTGGCAAACAGCGTCCCCACCTCCTCCTTTTGAATGGTTCTGGGTAATTGATTCATTTCTCAAATGTATCATTAAAAATAGTTAATTTTAAAATCAGGCTGGTTATATTTAAAACTTTTATTTGAAAATCCCGACAGAGTTATAGACAACTTTGTCTTCCATTTGCAGGTAAACTGTGTTCTTGACCTCGTCTCTGGAGACGGTGAATTGCCACTTCATGGAGTCTGAATGGTGTGTAGTACTGCATTGAAGGGCTGACACAGAGAGAGGAGGAAAGTGTCCACACCAAGGTATTTTGTGTCC
Source organism: Tenrec ecaudatus (assembly GCF_050624435.1). NCBI lineage: Eukaryota > Metazoa > Chordata > Mammalia > Afrosoricida > Tenrecidae > Tenrec > Tenrec ecaudatus. Next base: position 20,473,165 of record NC_134538.1, on the reverse strand, counting down.
TCCTCCCTTGAGGGGCTGATTTAATTTCATAGGGAGTCATTTTCTTTGTTTCTAATCTCTAGGTGCATATTCTGTAAATAAACAGCGGATAGAAGCACAACTGCCATCCCTTTAGGTGTTCTGACTCTCTTAGCATGTGGGATTTTACAGCGTGTGTCTCACACCGTAAGAGGTGGCAGTGGCCTTGGACTTCAGGCTGCTAATCTGTAGATGCGCTGTTCTGACTGAGGTATCCAAGGAGAACACATAGCCCTGTGTGAAGCCCTGGAACTACGTTGACTTCCCAGTGTGGGTGTTGATCCAGCCCATCCACTGAAGGCCTTTCCTGGTGCTTGTCACACCTGATTCATATTGCAGTAGGTGAAGGTGTATCTGGAAGTCCTGCAGGACACCTTCACCTACACTCCATCCTTCTGCACCTCGGCCCCAGACTTTACTAAGCGATCTAAGCACGCACACCTGGGAGGAAGTACACCAGCAGGTGAGGGCTCTGGAGCTGCCACAGTCTTCTCTCCAGCCTCATTCATGTCGTATCTTACCCAGGACGACTGCCGATAGGAAAATGAAGCTCCACAGTCACTGCTTGATGAGTGCACTGTGGTGTCATTGGTTCAGGTGCAGGCTACATGGCAATGTCCTTGCGCACTGCTGTATCAGGGGAGATGGCTTCAGCTTTCAACTCCATAGGGCCCTTGGATGCACATATAATTCACATTCATGAATGTATTTCTGGTCTAAATCTGGTACAAATAATAGGAAACCCGGAGAACCGGTCAGAGCCCCACAGCAGGATAGTCCAGCTGCTCATCTCAAATGTGGTCTGGAAACCTGATGGCTAGTAGTGGGTGTATTTCATGTTGTGCTTTGACAGCTGGTCATGATTGGGACGAATGTATCCACTTATACACTGTCCTTATAATTTAATTGACTTCATAGATGAGATCTGACAAAATCCGATCCTCATGGACTAATACTGACCAATCAAAGGGGACATTCTTTTGTGTCTGTGACGAGGTATAATAATGTTTCACTGACTCACTAGGGTGGGTTGTGAGGGGAGTCTTACTCATTTTACTATATCACCCTCACTATTACCATTTATGTATTGAGTGTGTTTTCATAAAGAGCCAGCTATATCTTCCATGAACTTATATTTTCTTATTTGTTTAAATATTATTTTAATAGGTATAAAGTTTGCCTTTTTCATTTTCTCACAAAAAAACCAGCCAACAAAATGTAACATAAGGAAAACTGACAAACAACCAATTGAATAATATAAAAGTATGTAAATTATTCAAAAAAATAAAAAACCAAGCAAGAAAATCTTTAAAGTATAAGGAAATATTACTTTATCACCATAAGTCTGACAGTATTCCCCAAATAAATTAGGACATATCTGACTAACTCAGAAATTTTTCTAGTGTACAGTACCTGTTTACTGAAAAAAAAAAATCCTGCCTTGCCTGAATGGTCCTAAAGCAATTCAAGTGCTTAGGGCTTGTGGAAACTCATTAACCACTGGATGCTCGTCATTTAAAGGCCAGGGCACTGGCTTCTCAGTTTTCAGCTCGAAGACATAGGGACAAAGTATAAGTGTCGATCAAATGTAGATTAGTTTCCCGATGCTGAGCAATGAAACACCCTATACCATCTGTCTACTCATCCCTCTATAATGTCTACTCATGTGGAGATGCCCACACCCTCTGCCCATGTACAAGCTCTAGGCCCTCTCTGGACCCCTGCCACTCCATTTCCACTCTGGACCTCTGCTCTGTCTCTCTTCGACTGTATCCTCCTCTTTTAAGTCAGGCAACTGCTCCTTATTCTGCAACAAGAGCTGTGGGTGCACCGATGCTGGGAGCCCTTGCATGCACCGTCAGAGAACTGAAGTGTATTGCCATATCAAATTTCCATCCAAAATCTATAAGAGGTATATTCAGAGGGACACAGCTGTGTTCTGCTTACCTGAATCGGAAGCTATTGAATCCATGTATTTGAAAAAACAAAACAGAAAAAAGCAACATAAATTAAAACTTGATAAATTTATAGAGACCGAGTATTGTTTACTGTGACAATGCGAAGCTATTGAGGAATGTCATTAGTGGAGCCCCAATTTTTTTGGCTTTGACTATTAAATCCCTCCAGATTTTCAAGTAAACATTCAAAATATGCCCTGTGTTTCAGACACTGAAGGGGAAGACTTTTATCAACTGAAAAGATTTCTCACCAGGGGAAGGTCAATTCATAGCTGGAGTTAAGATGTTTCCCTAGCAACCACACACCCCATAGCCATTCCATGACACCTAAGTGTGAGGGTAGAGTGAACAGGTATTAAAAGTTCAAAGATAAAGAAAGGAGGTGCTGCAATGAAGGAAAGGAACATGGACAGGCCAAAATATAAACTCCACCACTGGCATGAAGGTCAGAGCCTTACTAACCCTGTGCTATAAAAGGTTCAGGCTCAATCAGAAGAACACACAGAAAACTCCCTGTTCTTCCACTTCATCACCATGTAGATTCCCAGAACAACAGCCGTGGGTTACAATTTAGAATGGGAAGTATCTGCTCCTCTCAGGAGAAAACAAAACAAAACAGATGACATATAGCAAGCATTACTGTGGTCTAACTCTTCCCAGATTTGCATAAATCCCCACAAAACTTAGGTCGGAGAACCTTGTGAAAAATGTTCCTACTTCAAGGAAACAGTAAATACTAAGATAAATTTTCACTTATCTGAATAAACCACCTCATTTGTAGACTGATTTTCTCTGTTTCCATACCTCAAATTTAACTCATTAGTCTTATTGAAGGTTTTAAAATTTTATTTTACATTGAAAACTGAACTGAGTGTTATTTTCAATCTCTCCATGAATCAGTATTCTGTACCAAATTGTTGTAGTTTGTCCAATAGAAGTGTGCAGGACACATGGTTCTGGAAACAGAATGCTGGATGACAGAGTCCTTCTTCAGAGAAGAGGAGACCAGGGGAAAAAGTTATCTGCAGAGCACATTGAAATCTGCAAACTAAGAGTGAGAAGACTAAATTGGATGGATGCCTGGATTGTGATAAGAGTTGAATGAGCCCCCAATAAACTGATTTAAAATAAAGAAATGTCTAGGAAATAATGATGGCGACATATGTACAAATGTTCTTGATACAATTGATGTAAGGATACAAGAAGTGTAAGAGCCCCCAATAAAATGTTGTTTTTTTTTCTAATTAGTGAGGAGACTTAAATGATGATCACATTCTAACAGAGAGTAAGTCAGGTGTAGCAGTGAATAAAGAAAACATAAATAGCAATTAATTAATTTCAAAATCTAGTGAACATAATGCCTGATGCCTGAAGCCTAAGGAAAAGCCACCAATTTTAAAAGAGAAAATGCAAATTATTTATGAAACCTAAGTGGTATCATAAAGACTATACTTGCCATTATGTAAAACAGTAGATTAGGACTAGCAATTCAATTAGGAGCACCAGGAAGAAACGTAGTTAATATCTTTTGGGGGGAATCCAGGCTGCATCATATTTGAGAATGACCTGTTGTTTTGTATATGTATCGTCCATTTTGACTAAAGGTGACATTTTACTAGAGACTGGAACTGCCCCCAGAGGGCTCTCTAAACTGTAATCTTTTTGGACACAGATAGTCAGTTTAATTGTGGAAAGGACAGCTGATGGGTGGTAACTGCACACCTTGCAAATAGCATCCATGATCTTGAACTTTGTGTCACCAGGGATTGCTACACCATCACTTACAAATATATAGAAAAACACAGTTTACAAAAGCTTTTAATTGACATGCACAAGGTTTAACTGTAAGCAAGGGTTTTTCTATCTCTATCCTATCATCCATGTAAACTCACCTGAGAAGCAGTAACCTCTGTGAACAGTTTCTGAGCTAAGAGCACCAAACACAGGGAGTACATGCTTTCTGTGACATTTAAAAAATGACTTCATTATTTTCATTTCTTATCTTGAGTACTGTTACACCTGTCTTACATTTATAGTCATGCTTATGCAAAATGAAACACATAGTAAATTTTAACAGGTGAAAAATGTTGTCTATCACACTAATAAATATGAAAGTGTTTATTAAGAGACCATGTGTTTGTATTCTATTGAAAAAACAGTTGTTGGTTCTAGTTTGAATAATACAATAAAGAAAATTATCTTTGCCATGTTCAGACTCGAATTCCAACATTCATTATAAAATGTACAGTAAATAGAAAATGTACAGAAGACTCTTCAATTACTTCAGGGTATGAAATAAATTTCCCACAGAAGGATAGAGGCATTGGTCTTAAACAGAATTGGAAGTTGTCTCACATGTGACCGTCAGTAGGTTGAGAAATACCCACATCAATATAATCAATAGAAGAAATAATTCCCAAACATGTATACATAGGATAAGAGGGGGAATAAAACCCAAAAAACTAGGTTTTCTATATAAAAAACTATCGAGTGTGCCAGGCCTAAGAATGTCCTGCCATTTTGTTAAACTACAGTGAGCACAAAGGACCACGGAACCCATCGCCTAAGTTATGCGGAGATATCAAGCCCAAAGATGACCCCACTTAAAATGAGGAGCACAAGATATAGTCTCTCATCTCTAGAGGAGGTTTTTCCAATTAGAACACCCAAAGGCAATGCTGAACCTTTCTTGAAATGCACAACGGTTAATACAATTTCTGCCCAACATACTGCCCCCCCCCTCCTTCCCTCACGATCATATGATAGTCTTCCAAAAGTTTGTGGAAAAAAGACTTGTTATTTTTTAATTACATTTCTCAGTGACTATTTGAAACTCAAGGTGGATATGCTGCTCGATACTGAAGTAAGAATGTAACTTCAGAAATCTCACTTGATGCGTGTTTTGCTCATTAAAATGACCTGTGTTGATACGATTTTGTATATTCAACCACATGTTTTTGGTCTTCAAGTAGAAGACTTTAAATAACTGAAGAATTAACCCTGGATTTTCTAAAAGACCTGTTATTCCCTGAAGCCAGCATTGTTAGAATTCCATCACAATATGTATTAAATATTTATATTAAATGTGCCCACCTCCTCCCTTATGGTTGTTAAAAACTTTGTCAATTGTCCTCTTGTCATAGATTAAAAGTTCTTCGCTTTTCCCTGGCCTCCTCAGAATGGTATGATTTACCTTTAAAATAGAGAGCCAAGAGGTCATTTCCTGACAATACTCAGAAAATAAGCTCAAGATTTTCTTTTCTATCACTTTTCAACCAGTAATTAATACACATTTTTCTCCTGTCATCACTGAAAAGCAAGGAGTATATAGCGATAATAGTATGTAAGTTTATTAGCTCAAATATATTGGCTTAAATTTGGATAATTACATGTTACTACTGAAAATGTTCCTCTGAAGGAGATCGATTTAATAATAGCAAGGAAAAGTCACCATTCCTGGCAGGTACAGGACACCTATGGGTGGGTCTCATTGAATAACAGCTAATATCATTCCAACACTTCTGAACAATGCCAAGGGCAAGAATTTAAAAATAATTACTATACAATCCTGTTTAATAAGTAGTCTACTTACATGAACCTATAAACTAATGTTCACTTTGGATGAGGCAAGTTTAATGATTTCTATTGAAAGCTGTTTCTGCAATTATTATATTAGAAATAATTAATGTGAAAAAATTAAATGGCAAATATTTCCAAGACAAAGTTTTATAACAAAAATAAGGGAGGAGTGGCACATTTAATATAAATACTTAACAAATATTGTTTTGGAATTCTATTAATGCTGGCTTCAGGAAATAACAGATACTTTATTGAATGAGGCCTTTTGGAAAATCCGGGGTTAATTCTTCAGTTATTTAAACTGTTCTACTTGAAGAACAAAAACGCGTGGTTGAATATACAAAATCGTTATCAACACAGGTCATTTTAAAGAGCAAAACACGCATCAAGTGAGATTTCTGAAGGTACATTCTCACTTCAGGATCGAGTAGAATATGCACCTTTTTCCAACTTTGGGTTAAAATATCTACAAGACTGTGGTCTTCGCAGTCTTGTTCCATCTGCTAGTTCTTTCTGATCCTCAGGAGACAGTAGATGAATACTCCATTCCACTCATTAACATCTTAAGGCACTCAGGGCTGTCTTGAATGAGTGGTTCATCTGGACGGTTTTCCTTAAGACATTCTGTGAGATGAGAGGAAATCTGACTGTAACAAGGACATGAACCACAAAAGGCTGGCGATTCCAGCCACCTGACGGCAGCATCATAAACCTGCTCTTCTGCGCTCACCGTCAGGGCGTCCTGATTGAGGAGATGAGTCACTACCTGAGCATCAATTTGGAGAAACTCCTCAGTTTTGGAAACGTCAGTGAAAAATTTGTGAACAAAGGCGTCTGCAGTGTCTTTCAACTCAGGACAGTCTACACGTGCTGCCAGAACTCTTAGACCGAGACCGTTTGAAGCATCCACTGGCTTTTTCAAAAAATCAACACACATGTTCTTCACAGGCTGAAGCTGGTACTGGTTTGCAGTGTCCAACAGAGACTGCGCGTTGTTGCGATTCACAGAAACCCTAGCAGTGTAAGCACATTCCTCCAGGTGCTCAATCATGTCAGGTCGGCGTCTTTGAGTAATACTTCAAAGGACGTTGATTCCAGCGTGGCAGTTGTGAACATGACATTAAAAACTGACCACACGATGAGGAGGGATCTCTCTTTCCTGGACCATGAGTCACATCACAAAAAGTGCTCCGTCTTCGTAGGTCATTCATGGCAGCCCTCCAACAATTCCGCTTTTCTCGAGCAGCAGGTTTCTTCTTGGTCTTTCTCCTGTTGCTCGGTGCCACCCTGGAAGCTGACATCCTCACTGAGACCTGCTGGGCTGGGTTGGGCGGGGCCGGCATTCTGCTTCATCCAGGCTCATGCCCAGGGCTCACAGAGCCTGCATGTGGGCAGCATGCTGTGGTCCAGCTTCTGTTGGCTGACCGCTGAGGGCACACTGACAGCAGAGGCGAAGGCTCGGCAGCTGGGGAAACACCAGGGCGTACCCCACAGCCCTCTCAGGAGCTCAGGGGCAACAGCGTACCCTTGGCTGCATCCCGGGCAGAGGCGGGGCGGCGGACAAGCTTGGAAATCCCAAATCAAGACATTTTTAGTTATGGAAGAAAAAAGGCTTTCCAAGATAAGAAGGAAAAATTCCTCGTTCCATAAAAAAATGATGATCTTATGCATCAATGATTCTAAATATATCATAAATACTATAGCTGATAAACAGAAAAATGTTGTAGGCTACATTTCCGCTAAGTTGTACTTCAATCCCTATGCATTCACTGCTAATCACCGTCTCCCAAATACGTGAACGTGCTGAGTGTCCTTACAACACACTGATAACTAGCTGAAAAGCCACTCATCCTCCAGAACTTCCACTAACACCCTGAGCATCGCCTGATGCCGACAACAAAGTTAACATGTGCCTAACAAATCCATGCACACTAAACCTAGCATAATGCATTTATTCCAATTCTTTGAATCAGAGTCACAAACCGGATATACCCTATCAACTTAATCCTAAATTTGTGACCCTAAATTTCAAAATCACAAACTACCCCTAAAAACTCGAATCCTTAAACAGTATCTCTACACCATTAGACCTTAACACATACACTCCTAGTCAACTCAAAACATAATCTGTTAGGCAGAAACCTTCTAAACATGATGACCTTTAATCTGTCCAACAACCCCTGAATCTCAAATCATCACAATTAACTCCTACTTCTTTCCCTTGATTCTTATTCTTGAACCAGGAACTTTGATTAATCTCAGGACCTCGATTCTGATCTTAAGCTGAGACTCTGCCTCTAGCACACTAAAACCCTAAGCTAAGCACCAAACCTAGCACACCGAAAACTCAAGCTGCTAATTATGTGTGTGGACCTGTCTTCTCTCCCAGATTTCACCTAAATGTAAGGGACTGCAATAGGAACTCATGCAAAATTAGGAAACACAAACACATCTTCTGTGTTCAGGTAACTTTTACAAATGGTTCATGGAATTTGGCAAAATGAAGTGATGTAAAAGTGTGTAAATAGGACAGAAATCATTATGACCAAGGTCTATCACAGGACTCTTGTGGTCCTCCACTTTACTGTGTCCTACCCTCAAGGAGTTTTCTCTGCTATTATACATATGCTGGGATGTCTTACCCAATAGCCAAGGTGAGCAAGAGCTCAATTGTACTTATTCACTAATTTGTACATCATAATTTCACCCTCAAAGTTGTAGTGAAACCTTGTTTAATGAAACAAATAAATTACTGGTTATTCTACCTTTGGTCCCCTCATTCCCCCTTTCCCAGGGACCCTCATGTCACTAGAGATGGAGGTAGTATCAAATTAAAAGTACTAATATTGGAACCATCATCTCCATTTTTCTCAACATTGGACTTTTTCCTCAGACTTAAGGGCTCAGAGGAATAATTAAATACCCTTTTAACCCTAACATATTTGGGTCTGTGACTACTTGAGTTTCCAGTAAGCCAACAACTAAACGTCACAAACACTTCAAGTAGGAGCTGTAGCTTTGCCCCTTAAGCAAAAACATGTTTATCCCAGGGACACCGTGTGGGTCTACTGCCAGGAACTCCCTTTCACAGCACACTGGGTCTCTCCACTCATGGAGAAGTAAGTCCTGCAAGAGCCATTCCTGATAGCAACAGTACGCCAACCCCATGCTGACTTAATCAGGTAAATGCTGACCAGGCACCCTGGGCGTGTGGATCTCTACATATACCCTGGTATGAAGTGAGGCCCTGGTGTGGACAAATCAGCAACTAAGAATCCCTTAGTGGAGGTTTCAGAGTCAGGATGTTGGGACAGGCTACATATCTGTGAGCTCAACCCCAGGGGCTTCCGGAGGCAAAAGGCAATGATCCTCCCTGAACCTGTCTTACATACCTACTGGCTGAGGATTCCCAGCCTCTAATAGGTTCCCATGTCCAGACTCCAGGTACTCTTACCTTCCAGGAAGCACAAAACATCCAAGCATGAATGATCTAGTCTTTCAACAGAGCACAGCCTGATCTGAAATCCACATCTGCCCCAATATCGGCACCTTGAATTATCTGCCTCCAAGCTCACCTAGTTCCTGAGCAGGAGCTGGGAAATAAAGGCAGAAAAGTGAGAGACTGATTAAAGGTTAATCACTTGTAAATAATTCAGCATCATTATTAAGTCAATGTAATTTATACTCCAAGTACCTTCCTTATTTGGAATATCCATCATTTGATAAGTCCAGAAAATCAGGGGTTCTCAAATATCCTAAGGCTATGATCCTTTAACAGAGTTCCTCATGTGGTGGTGACCACCAACCAAAACATTATTTTTGTTGCTACTTCATAACTGTAATTTTGCTACTGTTATGCATCATGTCACCCCCATGAAAGGGTCGTTCAATCTCCAAAGGGGTCGTGACCCACAGGTTGCAAACCGCTGGTCCAGATGAAGGCAGAATAAACTCAAGGTGGATTGGGTGAAGTTGCTGTGGGAGATGTACTTAGGAAACCCTTGGCAGCCCTTGGAACACCTTGCACGGACAGACACACAGGCGAACACACAAATATAACTAATATTAGAAAACAAGAACCTAACATGTACATAGAGAGAATTCAAAATCTGGGTGAAAGTAATAGACATGTATAATATTTAACTAAAAATAAGGGCTCACCCAAAGCCCAGAGCTTAGTATCGTGATGTGCACGTTTGTTGCATTATAAAATGTAATTCTTTATGACAACTTTTTTTTCTGTTCATCTCAATTATCAGACAAGGTGTGTTTGTCAGTAAATGAACCATTGTCAAACTTCATTGTTCAACCATAACCACCCCTTACATTTTGAATATTCTCTCTCTCTCTCTCTCTCTCTCTCTCTCTCTCTCTCTCTCTCTCTTTTTTCTCTTTTCAGTGTGGACTGCTAAAATTTTTTCTCATTTGTAAATTATGAATTCTAAGAGTGTATTATTTCATCGTTGCAGGGCATAATTACCAATAAAATTAATTAATTATAAAGATTGTTTCACTTAATTATATCCTTTTAATTATGTGTTTCTTACTTGGAGATATTAGAATGAATGGGATTAACAATGAATGGTCAGATTTTTTAATCACCATTATATGCAAAAATGTGCCTGGGCACACAGAGAAGACTATAGGGCCAACCACAGCTTGAAACATGATGTCGCTTTGCTGGAGAACACATTGACAGAGGGACCCACGGTGGGAAGTGAGCCTGGGCTGACCCCCACTTCCCTCCACAGTGGGGTGAACCAGTAAGGGAACAGAACAGGTCAGCAAAGGGTACAAAGCCAAGCCATAAAGCCCCCAAGGAGCCTCCAAATAGAATTCAGGCTAGGAGGGGCAGTTTCCAGAATCCCCCAGGACCAGTGGGGAGAATGTCATAATGGTCAGCGGACGGACTTGGGATTGTGTATGTTTTTTTTTTGGGGGGGTTGGCTAGTTTTTCCCCCTCTTTTTATTCAATCTTTTTGTTTTTGTTTTGTTTTGTCTCAGTTTTTGTTGTTTTGCCTACACATATAGGCATGGGAAGCAACTAGACCAATGGTTCTGGATGGCCTTGGGGGAGGAAGGGGGAGCATGAGGGAGTGGTGAACAAACAATTCCATAGATAGGGGATCAAGTAGGGAAATAAAATCAACAATGAGCAAGACTTATGGATTCTAGGGGTGTTGGAGCAATAACAATTAGCTGAGAGGCATTTCTAAGAGGCAGAAAAGGGGTGAGTGTGACGGTGGGACAGGAGGAAGGTAAAAGGAAATAGAGAAAAGATATAGGAAGCAAAGCTCTGGCCAGAGGTATAAACATAGGGGTGTACATATATAGATATATTAATTCATAAAATAGAGGTATTGCCCTACGTACATACATTCATATGGCCATACACTGAGGAAGTGGATGGACTTTGGGCCTCTGCACCAGCCCTCCCTCGACACAAGAGCACTTTGTTCTAACAACCTGGCATTTTACCATATGGTTATTTAAGTTTGAGTTAATTTAGTACAAATGTAACAATGTTTGTGAGAGAACACTTCATAATACATTCTATGAGACCAGTAATATTTGGATACCAGTGTCAGATAATGACACTTCAAGAAAACCGTAGACCAATATTGCTAATTGAACTACATGAAAAAAAAATTCTTTAAAATATTGGAAAGTGAATTTTAAATGTTGTCTGACTCAGTTCCCTATTAACTTGAACTTAAATAAAAATACAGTGGAACTGTATTAAATGGTCACGACGCCATGAGGAACTGTATTAAATGGTCTCAGCATTAGGAAGGTTGAGAACCACTGAGTTAGATGGTTGGCCTATACAAGTATACAGTTTTCTAGCTATGTCCCCTTAACTTCGCCCAAATATTTAGGTGGGTTTCTCACCCGCCAATGTGAATGAGGCAAAGGAGCCCTGGTGGCATTGTGGTTACTTTTGGGCTGCTAACTGCAAGGTCAGCAGTGGAAAGCACCAATTTCTCCCCAGAGAAAGATGGGCTTTCTTCTCCCATCAGTGACATGGCTTTCTACTCCGCCACAGAGTTACAGTTTTGGAAAGCACCAGGGTTTCCTGTCATATAGGCTCGCTATGAGTCAGTGTCAACTTGATGGCAGTGACTTTGGTGTACTTTTTGGTTTAAGAGGATTGAGCAGCTTGCCAACAATAGACTGGTAACTTTGTGGTTTAGAGCTATGCAAATATTCTGTCTGAAACCTAACCTGAGGATTAGTCACATTGGAAATCATGTTGAGTCATTTCAGAGAGAGAAATTAGGATCTCACTACCATCAAAAAATAAGAGCCAGGAGTAGGGGCTTTTGGATCCTAGATTCTTGCATGGAAAGTCTTCAATCCAGAAGACAGAGTGCTGTGACACAAGAGAGGAAGTGAAAAGGGGAAGCAGCAACAGAGCCGTGGTGGCAGCAAAACCAAGAGACTGAGAAGGCAGTGGGATTCCCAGGCCACAGAACAAGAGAGCGAGTGCCTTTGGGCAGGAGGTGAGGAGCCGAAAAGGGGTACATCTGAGTACTTATCTGGGGAACTAGATTTGCCAACCCACACAGAGCAGCTGAGTGTGTTTGGTGTGAGGTTTAGGTGCAGAGCGAGCATTTATCTGCAGAACTACAAGACCGCTGTATCATTTGCCCATTTAGGACAGAAGCCAGGGCGTTGCAGGGCCTGACCTCACCTGCAGGGATGGTTGTCAAGATGCTGTCCCAAAGAAGAACTGTACCTTGAGTCACTGATGATCCTAAATTGTGTGTTGGGGTAGAAAAGTGACCCCTTTGTCAAATATAATTTAAGGAGAACATTTATTAAACTTTAAGAGACAACAAAAGTCACACACACACACACATACAAGTATCATATGGATAAGGGAGGCCATTAGCAGTTCAAATGCAACTGAGGATTCACAATCAGTACCCTGGATAAATAGGGCACAGAACAAAAGGCATGTCATAGATCATGACTGGTGACAGATCAATACATCACAGATAGAGGTGGGACTATAGCAGCGGGAATGGGACAATAATTGGGACATGCACATTATTAGATAGAAAAACTTAAAAAGATTGATCCAGGGCTTCAAACGAAGGCAGTCAAGGCCAGACTCATGACAATGACCCCTGTGCTGTCCTCAGTAAGGTGAGTTCCATCAAGGATACATCTAGGCAGGCCCTTGTAGGGGCTGGCTGGAAAGGAGTACAGACAATCTATATTCTCAGGCATTCTCCCCAAGGGGAAGATGATCTACATTCTTGGTTAATGATCAGAAAGAATCCAATGGAGGCTTAATCAAAGTGGAAATGCAGCAAATGGACAGAGTTGTCACTGTCATCAGCAACACAAACTTTAAACCCAATTCAGTGCCACCAAATGGATTCTGATGACAGCGACCCCTTAGGAGAAGGTGGAACTTCCCCCTGTGGGTTTCTGAGACTGTAACTCTTTACAAGATTGGAAACCCTGTCTTTCTCCCCAGCGGTGACTTGTAATTCTGAACCGCTGACCATGCAGTTAGCCATCCAATCTGTAACCACGATGACACCAGGCATTTGCATACTGGAGTGCTCACAATTTAAGTTCTAATACAATTATAAACGGTTATGTAACCAGTGAATTCTATCTTTCAGGGTGATACAGAAATTGCTCAGACCCTGACCATTGGGGCAGCCAGGGTCCTTGTACACTGGTGCTTTCCTGTGTCCGGACCACAGGAAGCTCAGATCGCCCCTGCTTCCCCACAAGCTCTTCCACCCAGTGCTGCCCCAGGAGCTCCAGGGATGCTACCCTGCTTGGAGTCAAGTGAATGGATTTGGTTCACAACCCAGTCAGGAGTTGAAATCCTTTCTTGTGATGCTTCAATGTGTAAGACAGTAGTAACAGATTTCTAGCTCCCTAGACTGAACCGTATTTCTCTGTGGCAAAACTTTGTTCTGAAACAGAAGAGGAGGCAATGTTGAAAAAGGCAAAGCAGGTCCTTGGCCTGTACTTCTTGTGCTAAAGAAGTACACTCCCACCACCTGGGATCAAGATCATGTTCCAAGCTGAGAGTGTTTGCATTAAACAAGAGCCCACTCTATGTTTACACAGCAATTTTACTAATTTCTCAAATATTATCAACTTTGCATCCACATCCTACATTTACAATATTTATTTTTAGAATAAATTGGAAGTATTTAAGACCTCAAAGTTCTCAAGATCCATTGAAGGTAAATATCTTCTTTTCACCAGAAATCTAACTGAAGAGAGGAATATTTTATGAAGAACGTTCATTACCAGCGTGTACTGTACTTCCGACCATAACCCTTGACCTATCTGGTTAAAGGGATCAAGCTGAATCATGCTCATATAACATATATGCCACTCCAACACATGAGGAGCTTTTCATCAAGTTTAACATGGTTCAATCCCCTTGCATCCTGGGTACTCTTTACAAAATCTATTGTGTGTGAAGAAATGCCTATGGTTGGGTAGCCCATTTATGCAAAATAGTGTGGTAACTAGGGAAATTGTTGTACAGGTGGACAACAAGAGACACAGGGACACCAAGAGGACATCCTAGAGGTACCTTGGACAAGACAGAGATCTCCTAAACAAGAAAACAAGCCAGGGGAATCCTTATTTACTACTCGCTTAAGCTCTTGGGTTTAAAGATGTCCAATTTTGAAGCCTTCGGGAAAGAATGCAGCCAAAGTCAAGGAATGGCAAAGGGTAGGTAGATGGGTGTTGCCAAGAACCAAGGTGAGGGCAGAAGCTTAAAGGTACAAGATGGATCCAGGAAAGAGATAACCGATCAACAATTGTGTCGTCTGGGCCTAGATTCTGGGTCCCAAGCTTTCTAGGTAATGCTGACTGATGACACACAACACACAATGTAGGAGCGGGCTCATTGGCGTGGGTTCAAGGATGTCCCATCCAGTCTCAGGTGTGAGTGACTATTTGTCTGTCAAGAGGAGTGTAAATCATTTATCACTCTACACTGAGAGGTCAGCTGTAAGACCAGAAGATCCAGCCAGAGAAAGTGATCTATGAGAGTTGAGTGAGTTTCAGGATGCTCGGGTCTATAATCAACTGAACCAAAATTAAATGTCATGAGAAACTTCAAGACTAACTTTAAGACAGATTTAAGTTGACGATTCTGGCAGCCAGACACAAGAGTATTCATACAGTATGATTAAACACTTTATGTTTTTTGTCTAAGTTCATTATTGGGTGAAACATAACAATAATTGTGAGAGTACACTTACTAACATTTTCTCTGAGATCAGTAATGACCTATTAACAAGGTCAGATAATGATAGTTCAAGAAAACTGTACACCAATATTGGTAATGTATCTACATGAAAAAGTTCTTGAAAATATTGGGAATTGAGTCAGAAAACTCATTAAAATAATTACATATGATGATTAATTGGAATCTATCCTAGAGTTGATTTGACTTAAGAAAATAAGCATTGTAATATACCAATTAATGTAAAAAATTAATAATCTAAATAGACATATAAAATAAAACATACTAATCAAAGTCAAAGGCTCTTAATGCTAAGAAAGAACCGCTACAAATCTAACATAAAACAGATAGAGTTCAATATGTTAGTGTGCTAATATACATTCCTAAAAAGAAAAACTCAAAATGTCATACTTGAAAAAACATCACCCAAAATCAGAAAAGGACAAACATAAATGTCCACTTTTACCAGTGATATTAAAAATTTACTGTATGTTCTTACTAGAGCAATCAGATTAGCATTTTTAAGGAAGAAGAGGCTTCCAAAAAGAAATAAAAATTCCTCTAATCATAATTTAATGATCATATCCATAAAATATTCATGGTATTCCATAAATAGCTAATAAATATTAAAATGTTGTAGGTTACATTTCAACACGCTGAAATAACTCTTGGTACTTAACACACTAATTATTAATTGCTAGTCAGGGGGGTAAGGGAAATGTGGGGAGAAGAAAGTGGGAACCTATCACAATGATGTACATATAACCCCCTCCCAGGGGGATAGACAACAGAAACGTGAGTGAAGGAAGACATTGGTCAGTATAAGACATGAAAACATGATAATCTGTAAATTATCAAAGGTTCATGAGGGAGAGAGGGAGGGAATAAAAATGAGAAGCTGATAGCAAGGGCTCAAGTGGTAAAAAATGCTTTGAGAATGATGATGCCAACAAATGTATAAATGTGCTTGACACAATGGATGGATGTGTGGATTGTGATAATAGTTGTACAAGCCCCAATAAAATGATTTAATGAAAAAAAAAAGAAAATACAACATGATCAAATTACAGCATTTACCTACAGAAAAGGAAGTGCAAAATCATTTAGATTATAACCCTGAAACAGGATTCCACCCATTCTGTGATGAAAGTCATGGATTGAGTGTCTTGTAGTTTTCTGGAGTGTTGTAGGTCCTCAGGTACTGGTGAGTTAATGAACTAAAACAAGGAATTTCTGTGGACATATTAGAGTGACTACATAGATACATATATAGACATACATGTATATATATGATACACACATATATTAAGCTGGACAGCAGAGAGGATGGATGTTCACCCAAAAAGTGAAGTTTGGGGACTTAAAGACACTGAGTCATGGATGCCCCAGCTAGCACCAGACCCATGGGCTTCAGTTGGACTGGGCTGGGATGTTCTCTTGGTAAATAGCTCTTTCTTTTGCATATGTCAGTGTCTGTAGTTTTATTTTTCTAGACAACCCAGCCTAAGGCAGATCCCTGTCACATTCGTGTCGTATGAGGACAAAAATGAGAAAGGCATATCACAAGGAAAGTATGAAAAGATCATCAACAATTCCCTGACACCGAGCCAATCCTATGTTCCTCTAGGTCTGTGGATTCTGGGTGCATTACAATCTATTGATAATAAAAGTATCTGAGAGGCCGGCCCCAATCCCAACTACAAGGA
This sequence comes from Tenrec ecaudatus, assembly GCF_050624435.1. Classification (NCBI taxonomy): domain Eukaryota; kingdom Metazoa; phylum Chordata; class Mammalia; order Afrosoricida; family Tenrecidae; genus Tenrec; species Tenrec ecaudatus. The sequence continues at coordinate 20,456,663 of NC_134538.1, read as the reverse complement.
CAGTTGCTCCTCTTCCCCCCACAAAAAAAAATTACTTCAGAGGACAACACTGAAGCTATAGATCAGGGAAAGGGGCATGTCTGATCAGAGCACACGGGAGAAAATGAAAGGGGAGGAAGAGAGAGTGGAGCACATTCTGGTCAACCAAGCCTTGAGGATGATATCCCTGCTCAGAGCAGCCAATGCAAAGAGAGGGCCTATGGCTGGCCCCACTATGAGACATGACATCCCTTATTGACCCATAGGCCTACAGGGGACAACATTGGAGACACAGTATGGAAATTGCATCCGGTCTGATCCCACCACACTGAGGCAAACACTAAGGGCATGCAACAGAACAGCAAGGGGAGCAGAGCAAGGAAGTCCTAAGGGAGTACCAAAAATAGATTTAGGCGCCAGAGTGTGACACCCCATCAGAATCAACTGGAAGACACTCCCAAAGGTCAACAAGCCTTGAACTTTTTACAAGGTTTTCTCTTTTTTTGTTCATTGGATTTTTTGTTGCCGTTGATTTCTTTTGTCCCTTTGCTTTGCTTTGCTGTGTGTGTGTGTGTGTTTGTGTGTGTGTGTGCATGTGTGTGTGTGAGATCTCTGCAGGTCTATCTAGATAAGATAGGCTGGATAAAACCATCTGGAGGAGAAAACAAGGGGAGAGGAGGAGGTGGGGGAAAGGAAGTGGTGTTAACCAACCCAGGGACAAGGGAACATTAAGTGATCCAAAATTATGGGAAACAAAAAGATTTCTCCCAAGTAGTCTCCCCAGATATATATATATATATATATATATATATATATATATATATATATATATATATATATATATATATATATATATATATTAGACTTTAGGACACTGTTGTCAATTAATGATAGATGATTGTCAAGTTACCTCCCTGAAGGCAGACAGTTGCCAGACTACAGACTGGTCCCAAGACAAATAAGGCCACTCCCTGCTGTTAAGGACAATGGGATACTTCTCCTTAAAGGCTTCAGTTGTTCCCTGCAGGGTGGGGTTATAACCTATTGATAATGGTTTCTATAGTGAACCAGAGAACAGGTCAAACCTCAGTGACATCCAAAGTTAGGCCACCATCTTGAATTTTGGGTCCACCCATCTTGTTCCTTCCATATTCCCTCCTCTTTCAATAGCATAGATCAACCCCCTCTCATTACTGTAATACTCATAGCACAACCCTTTACTGTGAGGTATGTCTCCACCTGTAATTAGAATATAAAAGCCTTGGTTAGCAATAAATCTCTCTTTCCATGTGGACCACCAAGTGAGGCTGAGGTGAGCATGCTACCATGAAATGTGTCTGACTCCATTGTTTCAATCGCTCTTCTATCTCTCATGCTCTCTATGACTTTACTATAATCTTTACTTATTATTGCTGTTCAATTGCACCGACTGGACTGGTGATGATGTGTTAGGGGCTGGCCTTTCCCTGGCACAAAATCAGTGGCAAGGAGGGTGTAGGATGCCTGGTAAGGATTGATCAAGGGCAATATAACTGAGAGGAATTACTGAAACCCAAATGAAGGCTGAGCATGATTGTGGGACAAGAGGAAAGGAAAAGGAAATAGAGGAAGGAACTAGGAGGCAGAGGTCATTTATAGAGGTCTAAATACAGGCATGTACATATATAAATATATTTATATACGATAATGGGGAAATCGATCAACATGCATATATTTATAAGTTTAGTATTAAGGAAGCTGATGGACATTAGGTCTCCACTCAAGTGCTTCTTCAATGCAAGAACACTTTGTTCTATTAAACTGGCATTCCATGATGCTCACCTTCCAACACGATCACTGAAGACAAATGGGTGCAAAAGCAAATGTGAAGAAAGCTGGTGGTGTCCAGCTATCAAAAGATATAGGGTCTGGGGTCTTAAAGACTTGAAGGTAAACAAGTGACCATCTAGCACAGAAGCAACAAAGCCCACATGGAAGAAGCATACCACCCTGTGTGATCACAAGGTGTCAGTAATCAGGCACCAAAGAACAAATTATCCTATCATTGTGAATGAAGCTGAGTGCAGATTGGGAACCCAAAGCCAATCTGTCAGCAACTGGACATCCCCTTACAGAAGGGTCACAGGGAGAAGACGAGCCAGTTAGGGTGCAGTGAGGCAACGATGAAACATACAACTTTCCTGTACTTCCTAAAATGTCCCCACTATCCCCACTATCATGATCCCAATTCTACCTCAAAAATCCAGCTAGACCAGAGGATGTACACTGGTACAGACTGGAATCTGAAATATAGGGAATCCAGGACAGAAGTTCCCTTCAGGAACAGTGGTGAGAGTGGTGATACTGGGAGGGTGGATGGAAGGTGGGGCAGAAAGGGGGAGCTGATTACAAGGATCTACATATAAGCCCCTCCCTGGGGCATGGACAAAAGAAAAGAGGGTGATGGGAGACGTCAGATATCACAAAATAATAATAATTTATAAATTATCAAGGGTTCATGAGGGAGGGGGCGTAGGGAGGGAGCGGAAAAGATGATGAGTTGATACCAAGGGCTCAAGTAGAAAGCAAATGTTTTGAGAATGACGAGGCAACATATGTACAAATGTTCTTGACACACAATAGATATATGTTTGAATGGTGATAAGAGTGGTACAAGCCCCCAGTAAAATGATTTTAAATAAATAAATAGATAAAACTATCATGTTAACCTTGTAAAAAACACAGAGCTCTTACAAGGCACAAGGCACACATACTCCCTCTGCACCAAGGTCAACACTCACATTAGTAACATGCAAGGAAACTTAGACTCATAGTCATAGTTCATATAAGAGGTTAGTATAACACCAAGAGCTTTATATTTGTGAGGGAAGCATGGCATGCATGCTCCTGAGAGGAAAATCCTACACTTGTCTACATAACAAAGTATTCCCTTTAGTCAGCCCAAATACTGCAGGAGCATCAATGAGTAACACCCACACACACACATACATTTTTAAAGTAAAAATATTCATACCTACTGAGGCCAGGTTTCTAAAAGTTTCCATCATCACATGTCTCTATAGTTTCCTCTAAGAATGCTCCAGCAATGCCCATTCTTCCTAGGAGAAGTCCACAGCCAACATTTCAAAAGCCAAGGTGTCCTAAAACATCCCACATATTTTGGTTCAGCAAGGTACCATGCATTCCACTACGTGAAAGATGAAGTTGACAGTCCTGGGAAATACAGACTTCATTTCATAGGCATTAGACACAGGGGTCTGGTTTTACGAAGGCTTTCCATCAGCATTTAGCTAATCCCCTTCACCACTTGATCAGCGTTTCTCAACCTGTGGGTTGTGACCCCTTTGGGAGCTGAACAACGTTTCACAGGGGTTGCCTGATTCATAACAGTAGCATATTTAATGTAATGAAAATAATTTTACGGTTTGGAGGAGGTGACCAAACATGAGGAACTGTATTAAAGGGTCACAGCATTAGGAAGGTGGAGAACCACTGCACTAGGCATACTTCCTCATTAATTACATGTTATCCCAACAACTGCATGTTTCTAGTATAGTGAGTTTACCTCTGTATAGTTTGTCTGTGACCAACTGCAACCATAGTCCTCTCTATCTCTGTTTTAGACTAGAGAACAGTCAGAATACATAAATCAGAAAAATGATCAAAAATAAAAGCTTCAATTCCACACTCATATCCTCTCTTCCATTGGAGGGAGGGTAGAAATTCACCTCCTTGCACAGAACCAACCAGAATAGTTATCAGAACATGAAGCACAGGGTGAAAGCAAGATAACAACTAGAAAACAGTGCAGAATTTGGGCTTCTCCCTGTAGTCCCTCATTAGCCATTGGAGAGCTAATGATATGAACTAACAAAATAGCAACTCAAAGCCCTGGATTCATGGAATTCTCTTGGAGGATTCCATGTGATCAAGGGCTGACATAGCTGACAGAGATGATTATTTGGGGATTTATGAAATTTTCTGCGGTAAGTCTATGTTACTCGCCTAATTTCCAGTCACTCTACAATTGTACTCTTGTGTATTTTGTACTTTCATGGAGATAGGACAAGCTATTGAAAAGGGAAACAAGGCAAGAGTGAAAGGTAACAACAGAATATAGATATCCTCTGTACAATGGTACAAATAGGAAATGGAAACACAGGGAATCCAGGGCGGGTGATCCGTTCAGTACCAGTGGTGAGAGTTTGGGTACCAGGAGGGTGGAGTGGAAAAGGGGAACCAATTATAAGGATCTACGTATAACCTTCTCCCTGGGGGATTGACAAAAGAAAAGTGGGTGAAGAGAGACGTCAGACAGTGAAATATATGACAAAATAATAATTTATAGATGATCAATGGTTCATGGGGGTGGGGGGTTAGAGCAGGCAGGGAAGGGAAAAATGAGGAGCTGGTGCCAGGGGTTTAAGTGGAGAGCAAACGTTTTGAGAATGATGAGGGCAATGAATGTACAAATGTGTGTTACACAATTGATGTATGTATGGACTGTGAAAAGAATTGTATGAACCATAATGAAATGATCTAAAAAATAAAGATTATAGATAGTCTCAAAGTTTTCCCATTCTGTGACGCAAAGTTACTGTCATGTAATTATTCTGGATTGCTCTGCTCCCCCCCAAAAAATACTGGATACTCACATAAATACACACTACACTCATAGGGTATACAGACAAAAGAGCACAATATATGAAGTATCATAATCGCATGTCCTTCTTTTTGCTGATTGGGAAAATGCAGTTAGGTTCCAATTTTCTTATAAGTTGACTGAACTTCAATTCATTTGACTAATAAACTGTGTCAGAGTCCTCGGACATACTCACCAGGCCTTGAGATGTTTTTCACATTTTAGATTTTTTAAAGATTTGTTCACAGTTGCAGATCATGGAAGGCAGACTAGTTGAGCATGATGACCACTAGACTAGCATTCTCTCAGCTATGGGGCTTGTCATACTTTTGTTCCCACAGTTTTTCAGGAGAGACCAGTCCCTGGAGAAGGACATCAAGCTTGGTAAGGGAGAGAGAGAGGCAAAGAAGTGAAAGGGCTTGGACAAAATAGATCGACACAGGGGCTGTCACAATAGGCTCAAACGTGGGAACATTTGTCAGGATGGTGCAGGACGGTGCAATGTTTCATGCTGTTATTTAGAGGGCTTTAAGGGTTGGAATGGACACGATGCCACCTAACAGCAACATAGAAAAGATTGCATTTTCATGATAAAATTTCACAGCATCACCAACTAGCTATGACATAAATTCACAGGAGCTGCCCCAGTCACTCTACAATTCTGCTACAACAGCGTAAGGTCATGTTGACCCAATAAGCTTTTCAAAATCTCATCCACAGCAGTGCATCAGGTGACATGTTTCAAAGCCTTCCCATTCCTCTATGATGAACCAAATCAAATGTAGTGCTGCCAAGTACATTTTAACTCATTTTGACCATATAAGACAGAGTGAAACTGCTCATTAGTGTTTCCAAGTCTGTAAGTCTTTACGGGCTATGTTAGACAGGGTTCTCTAGAGAGACAAACCAGATTGCTAGTAATTATATATAAATATATTTATAAAGATAGATAAAATAATACAAGAAATGAACCGTTAAATTATATACAGATAGATAATATAAGAAATTAACAGCTAAATTATAAAGCAGTGAGACACTAGCAGTCCTTTACGGCTTGAGAGCCGCCAGTTGCCAGTCCCCTTCTGTAGAGAGAGCTGGGCTATACATATCCAGGCAGCAAATTCCAAGGCAGGTCCCCAACTGTCATCAACTGTTGGTCCCCAGCTCCAGAGATGAACGTTTCAATCACGTGGGCTTAAAGAGACCTCAAATTACCGCGACACAGTCCACAGGCTAGGCATCCCACAGGTAGTGTACCCCTTTAAACTGAGGCACAGAACAAGCAAGGCGAGGCTCACCGAGCCATTTATCCTTCTGCACTTCAGTTAATCCTACTTGTGTCTATCGGCCAGGCTGGCACAATAAACTATCGCAATCCACCCATTGCCAACCTGGACCTGTACAAAATTTTTACCCATACATACTTATATAATTTCCATATATTAATGAAATTACATTTATACTTATCATCAATCATCTATCATACATGTAAATGAAAACACACTGGGTCAAATAATATCTATCATACTTGAACAAAGGAAATATATGCAATAATCACATACAAAGAATATACATTGACAATTACAAGCCTCGCTTTTGCAATTGATCATGTGGTCGTAATTGATAGGTAGAACTACCTTCTACTGCTACCCATTCTGTATTACCTTTGCCCTCAGCATGCACCTCAGCTGGCTGTGGTTTGTGGCCTGGCGCGGTGACTCAGACCTTCATTACTGAGGTTTCTGGGTCATTATAAATCCTGTTAGGATTGGGTTGCTGTAACTTACCATTTACTTTATTAATAGGGCATGGTAACACTAAGAGTCGGCCTATGGGATCTCCTGGATTCCAGCCATATTCTTCTATACCTCCATTAAGTAGTACCAGTCCAATTTCTCCTTGGTAGTCAGGATCAATCACCCCACTTAGTACGGTGACACTCTTCCTGACCTGTTGATCCAAAGGCATGAGAAGTCCAAAGTACCCAGGGGGCATTCTCAACTGCCAGTTCTGCAAGTTCAGTGCAATCTGTGCTGTGTTTCCAGGTGGGAGAGTCCCTTTCTTCGTGACCAGGACCTCCAGGCCTGAGGAACACAGGGTTGCTGGGACAGGAAGCAAAAATGCTGCAAGTGGATCACTAGGAGTAATAGTGAGTGGTGCCACTCCAGCTTTCACCCCTTGGTCCTTGGACCCATGAATTCTGGCTATTGGAGACACAGCACCATATATTGGCTGCTGGTTTAGAGTGCATACAACTTTTTGGAGAACATTGCCCCAGCCCCGCAAGTTGCTGCCACCTAGTTGGCACCGTAATTGTGTCTTTAGGAGCCCATTCCATCGTTCTATCAAGCCGGCAGCTTCAGGATGATGAGGAACATGATATGACCGGTGGATTCCGTGGGAATGGGCCCACGGCCGCACTGTTTTTGCTGTAAAGTGATTTCCTTGATCTGAAGCAATGCTATGTGGGATGCCATGCCGGTGGATGAGGCATTCTGTAAGTCCACGAATAGTAGTTTTGGCAGAAGCATCACGTGCAGGCAAGGCAAATCAATCTCCGGAGAGGTGTCTATTCCAGTAAGAACAAAACGCTGTCCCCTCCATGATGGAAGTGGTCCTATGTAATCAACCTGCCACCAAGTTGATGGATAATCTCCCCGAGGAATTGTCCCATATCTTGGACTTAATGTTGGTTTCTGTTGCTGGCAAATGGGACACTCAGCAGTGGCAGTGGCCAAGTCAGCCTTGGTGAGTGGAAGTCCATGTTGCTGTGCCCATGCATAACCTCCATCCCTGCCGCCATGTCCACTTTATTCATGTGCCCATTGGGCGATAACAGGGGTGGCAGAGAAAATAGGAGGACCAGTCTCCACAGGGCATGTCATGTTATCCGCTTGATTGTTAAAGTCCTCCTCTTCAGAGGTAATCCTTTGGTAAGCGTTCACGTGAGATACAATTACCTTTACTTTCTTAGCCCATTCAGAGAGGTCTATCCACATACCTCTTCCCCACACCTACCTGTCACCAATTTTCCAATCATGGTCCTTCCAATTCCCTGGCCTTCCAGCCAAGCCATTAGCCACAGCCCATGAATCAGTATACAGTCTCACATGTGGCCATTTTTCCTCATATGCAAACTGAACGGCCAGGTGCACTGCTCGAAATTATGCCCATTGGGAAGATTTCCCTTCACCACTGCCCTTTAGGGAGATCCCAGAAAGGGGCTGTAGTGCTGCTGCTGTCCACTTACGAGTGGAACCTGCATATCGTGCAGAGCCATCCGTAAACCAAGCATGACTTTATTGGTCTTCACTTTAAGTATGGTAAGGAACTCCCCAGGAGGCCATAGGTGCAGACTGAGAGAAAGGAGGCAATGTAACAGGAGTGGAGACTGTGGGCATTTCGGCCACTTCTATATGCAGCTTAATTGTTCCTGCAGTTCCTGCTTTGGCCCGATCTCGTATATACCACTTCCATTTAACAATGGAATGTTTCTGCGCACGTCAAACTTTTTGGTTACGTGGGTCAGACAATACCCAGTTCATGATAGGTCATTCAGGCCTCCTGGTGACTTGGTGGACCATGGTGAGGTGCTCAGTCTCCACCAAGGCCCAGTAACAGGCCAACAGCTATTTTTTAAAGGGGGAGTAGTTGTTTGCAGAGGCTGGCAAGACTTTACTCCAAAAGCCCAATGGTCTACGCTGTGATTCACCAGTAGGGGTCTGCCAAAGACCCCACACTGCATCTTTATCTACAACGGACACCTCTAGCACCATCGGTTCAGCTGGATCATATGCTCCCAGTGGCAAAGCAGCTTGCATGGTAGCCTGAACTTGTTGAAGAGCCTTTTCTTTTTCTGGGCCCCACTCAAAAATGGAGGTTTTTCGTGTCACTTGATACATAGGTCGAAGTAGAACACCCAAGTGAGGAATATGTTGCCTCCAAAATCCGAAGAGGCCCACTAGGCATTGTGCCTCTTTTTTTTGTCGTTGGGGGAGCTAAATGTAATAGCTTATCGTTCACTTTAGTAGGAATATCTCGACATGCCCCACACCACTGTACCCCTAGAAATTTTACTGTTTTTGAGGGTACCTGAATCTTTGTTGGGTTAATTTACCAACCCCTTGTACGCAGATATTGTACCAATGAATCTAGAGCCTTTGATACATCCTCCTTAGTGGGTCCAATCAGCATAATGCCATCAATATAATGGACCAGTGTGACATGTTGTGGAATAGACAGGTGTTCAAGGTCCCTTCGGAATAAATTATAGCACAGGGCAGAAGAGTTGATGTACCCCTGTGGGGAGGAGGAGTTGGGAAAGCATATTGTTGCCCCTGCCAGGTGAAGGCAAACTGCTTCTGGTGGTCCTTTAAGACTGGTATTGAGAAGAAGGCATTAACCAGATCAATAGCTGCATACCATGTGCCAGGAGAAGTACCAATTTGCTCAAGCAATGTAATCACACCTGGGACTGCAGCTGCAATTGGAGTCACCACCTGGTTAAGTTTATGATAATCCACTGTCATTCTTCAGGATCCATCTGTCTTCTTTACAGGCCAAATTGGTGAATTAAATTGGGATGTAGTAAGAATCACCACCCCTGCATCTTCCAAGTCTTTGATGGTGGCACTGATCTCTGCAATCCCTCCAGGAATGCGGTACTGCTTTTGGTTTACTATTTTCCTAGGTAATGGCAATTCTAATGGTGTCCACTTGGCCTTTGCTACCATGATACCTCTTAATCCACATTTTAGGGATCCGATATGGGGGTTCTGCCAGTTACTAAGTATGTCAATTCGAATGATGCATTCTGGAACTGGGGAAATAACCACAGGATGGGTGCGGGGTCCCACTGGACCCACCGTGAGATGTATTTGAGCTAAAACTCCATTGATAACTTGACCTCCATAAGCCCCCACTCTGATTGTTGGGCCTTCGAAACATTTTGGGTCTCCTGGAATTAGTGTCAGTTCTGAGCCGGTGACTAGTAACCCCCCAAAAGTTTGATTATTTATTTTCTTTCCCCCAATGAACTGTCACTCTTGTGAAAGGCCGCAGGTCCCTTTGGGGAAGGCCAGATGAAAGACTAACTGTATAAACCTTCAGTGATGTAGCAGGGTCCTCCTTACAAGGGACCCGGCATCCCTTCATTGAAGGGGTTTTGGGTCTATAAACCAGCTCTGGTCTGGGAATTGAATGAGCGATTGTGTCTGTCCATTCTGCTTTTCACCTGATCTACCATCATTTCGCCTGTACAAATCATGTAAATATTTAGTAGGTTTCCCATCTATTTCATTCCTAGGGACACTGCGGCTAAGTAGTCAATGCCATAATTCCACACGAGACAGGTTGCTTTGATTATTTTTGAAAACTTGTTGTCTATTATAACCACTCCCACCCTGTCTCTGTTGATTCAGTGCTGACACCTGCCCTCTACCATCATGGGGACCAATCATCCCCATTGTGGGCAAATGTCGGAGTTCGCTTAGGGCAGTACCCACTGTTAATCCTGGTGCACATAGAATAGCAATTACAGGAGTCTTAAGAGATGCTGGGGCCAACTTCACAAACTTGTTCCTTTTGGTTGTGGTAAAGGGTATGCCCTCAGGACACCCCCTTTTTGGGTCTGTGGGAATATCTTGATAGATCCATTCTAACATACCAATTTCTCTAAGCTTTTGGATGCCTTCCTCTAGAGTGAACCAAGGGGGGGTCAGGTACTTCAAGTTGGTCTAATCTAGGCCATCTGGCAGTCCATGCTTCATTGAACCAACCAAATAACGACTTAAAACCTTTTTTAGCGTTTCTCACAGAGACATTGAAAGAAGAGTCCGTGCTTCGGGGTCCCATATCCAGAAACTCAGACTGTTCTAATATTACATTTCGTGCACCAGTATCCCACACCCTTAGTAAGCATTCCCAGGGATATTCTCCAGGCTTTTGCTTGTATGTATTTGAGAACTCAAGCAGGTCATTATGTGTGTAGCGTGCTTCTTCTTGGATAATCATCTCAACCTCACCTTTAGAAGGTTTCTGAGACTTCATTTTAGTGACAGGTCTAGCAGAAATAATGGGTAATGCTACTGATGCAGCCCCACCTAGCATATCAACTTGAATAGTTTGGCTAATCTGCTCAGGTGTTTCTAAGGGCTCAATATCCTCTTCTTCTGGATCATCAGCCCATATGTTCCCATCCCATGTTTCAGGGTCCCAACTTTTCCCAATTAATGCCCTTACTTTGGTTTCAGACACTAATCTACATCTGTAATTCAGCTGCCGTTGTAATTCAGCCACTCGTATAATGAGACTCTGGAACCTGGTTCTCAGCAATGTCAGCTGTTTTATTAGAGGAAAGAAGGCTCTCCTTTATAGCACAGATGGAAGTTTTCAAATATGTTATTCAGCACCTGAGGCATGCTTTTGAGGCTATGAGATCATCCCTCTCCTTAATCACACTTTCCATTGTACGAAGGACCAGCCGACCAGCTTCCCTATACTTTTCATTATCACAAAACTCCTGGAAAATATCAAATATATGATTACCTAGAGGATCTCCTTTATCCAGCACGTCATCTACTTTAGGTGCTACTTTAGGTATTATCTTTGCTATTTCACTCCATGGATTACTAAGGGTAGCCGACGTATCCACGTCAAGACTAAATAGGTTGGAAAGCCAATTTAAGAAATCCATATTTATAGTTCATTTCTCTAGAAGTACCCCACTCTCGGTACCAAAATGTGTTAGAGAGGGTTCTCTAGAGAGACAAACCAGATTACTGATAATTATATATAAATATATTTCTAAAGATAGATAAAGTAATACAAGAAATGAACCGTTAAATTATATACAGATAGATAGTATAAGAAATTAACAGTTAAATTATAAAGCAGTGAGACACTAGTAGTCCTTTACAGCTTGAGAGCCGCCAGGTGCCAGTCCCCTTCTGTAGAGAGAGCTGGGCTATATATCTCCAGTTAGCAAACTGCAAGGCAGGTCCCCAACTGTCATCAACTGTCGGTCCCCAGCTCCAGAGATGAACATTCCAATCATGTGGGCTTAAAGGGACCTCAATTTACAGCGACACAGTCCACAGGCTAGGCATCCCACAGGTAGTGTACCCTTTTAAACTGAGGCACAGAACAAGCAAGGCGAGGCTCACCGAGCCATTTATCCCTCTGCCCTTCAGTTAATCCTACTTATGTTTATCGTTCAGGCTGGCACAATAAACTATTGCACGGGCCAACGCAACCTCCTTATAATCCCCAGAAGTGCCTGAGATGCTGGAGCCACAGAGATCATTGCCAGCAACCAGTTAATTAAACCAATGAACCACTAGGTTCTGCTGCACATAGAATGTTCATGATCAAACACTGCATTTATTCAGCAACCACGATTTTGAAGCAATTTCCAAAGAGATGTGGCCCCACTGGCTCAATTAGTCCTCTTGTCTCTTTGAAGCAGACATTGTTTCCAATAGGATATAGCTGAAGAAAGTCACGAACCAGTAAGTACATGTTCAGTATTGCTCAAATGGTAAGTTGAACCGAGTCAGCACACATGTCCATGTGTCTACAACTAAATGCCTGGCAACTACATTTCTGTTCATATGCTGAGAGTTGGTTATTCTGTCAGTCATCAGTTACAGAGATGATCTAGAGATCTTCTGTGTACTACGAAGAGGAGATGAAGCAAACAATCTACTCAATAGAGGTAAGTGGAACTCATTTTCCTGGAAAAGCCACGAATCTCAAAAATACTGCTTACCTCAGGCCCATAAACTGGCTCTTGCATTTATTATATTGATTGAGGTAATATAACACTGAGACAAAGCAGATACAGCACTGAGCAAATCAAAACTAGACCAATCTGTTCGGAGAGGGCACACCATTCCAAAACCAACAGAGTTCTACCCAGGTCACATGAGGTGGCTTTGAGTTGAAAATGACTCCACAACAACTAATGAGAACAAAAGCACAAGGTCAAATGATGTATGAGAAATGCAACAGAGGTGGAGCCTAAGCAGTAACACATGCATATTTACATTTCATGAACTAGCATAGGGAGAAATAAAATGATCACTTAAGGAAACACTAGCCAGTGAAACCTGGAATGATAAGGAAATTCGAATAATATGGGAAGATTCTGTCATGAGTTTGTAATTGCTCAGTTCAATTTCCGCTCTCAAATGTACAGGCAAAGGAGTTAAAGAGCGCCCAGGTCTTCATGGCCAGGAAGGGAAGCTCCATGGTCACTCACCCAATGAAAAGCTTATGAGGAATAACTATTTATGGAAATTCCCACACTGGAAAAATAAATGGAGTATGAAGAAACACTAGCAAGAAGGTAAAGCAGAAGAGGCAATACTTACAAGAGAGGCAAATAAGGACTTTCAGGTTCATGACCAATATGTGAAGAGCCCAAAGTCACCATTCCAGTCTCAGAGAACAAAGCTCACCGTGTTGAACTCAAAGTACAAAGGTCACAGGGCATTTTTTTTTGTTTGTTTGTTTTTCTTTTCTGTTTTACATTAAAAAAAAGCATGTCACTGAGTCAATTCTGACTCAAAAGATCCCTATAGAGCAGAGTAGAAGAGGGCCTATGCGTTTCTGAAACTGCAACTCTTTAAGGGAGTTGGAAGCCTCATCTTTCTACTGTGGACCATTAAGTGGTTTTGAATGGCTGAACACGTGGTTACTAACCCAACGCATAGCACAATACATCACTATGGGTGCACAGCGTTGTGATAAATTGGAGAAAGCTAGATGGCAACTAACAACAAGAAAGGCATTCTCTTCAAAGCCTCAAATTAATTAATCGACTTAGGACCCAGAGCAAGCATCTGTCCTCAAAACAGAGAGAGGGAACACAGGTACTCTCTCAGATGGTTTCCATTGTAAACTCATTCTTTGTACCTGCCTATGGGGCTCTTTTGTTTAGTGATGGTTTTTGTTATCTGCCCTTAGTAGTCTAATTAAGTCAATTAATTGACAACAATGATTTGAAGGATGTGATTGAATTTGTTCCTAGAGGAGAAAATATCAAACCACAGAGTATCAGGAAGGAATGTACTTATTATGTTTTAAGGAGAGTAAAACCCCAGGTTGACCAAATAAATTTTAATAAGCGTAAAATATGTCTTCATTGAGACTTCAATGAAGAAATACAAAAAGACTAAAATCAATAAAAAAGTAGCATGTCCCAAAAAATCATACCATTGTGGGCTCACCTTCCCAATATGATTGCTGAAGACAAATGGGTACAAAATCAAAAGTGGTGAAGAAAGCTGATGGTGACCAGCTATCAGGAGATATAGTGTCTGGGGCCTTAAAAATGTTTGAAGGTAAACAAACGAACATGTAGCTCAGAAGCAACAAACCCACATGGAAGAAGCACACCAAACTGTGTGAACACAAGGTGTCGAAGGGATCAGGTATCAGGCATCAAAGAACAAGAAATCAAATCATTCTGAATGAGTGTGAGTGCAGATTGGGGACCCAAGACCCATCTGTAGGAAAATGGACATCCCCTTACAGAAGAATCCCAGGGAGGAGATGAACCAGGCAGGGTGCAGTGTAGCAATGATGAAACATACAACTTTCCTCTAGTTCCTAAATGCTTCCTCCCCTCTTCCCCACCCCAACTATCACGATCCCAATTCTACCTTACAAATCTGGCTAGATCAGAGGATGTACACAGTTACAGATAGGAATCTAAATCACAGGGAATCCAGGACAGATGATCTTTCAGGACCAGCGGTGAGAGTGGCAAGACCGGGAGAGTGGAGAGAGGGTGGAGGGAGGGTGGGGTGGAAAGGGGGAACAGATTACAAGGATCTACATATAAACCTCCTCCCTGGGGGATGAACAACAGAAGGGAGACGTTGGACACAATGGATGTATATATGAATTGTGATAAGAATTATATGAGCCCGTAATAATGATTAAAATAAATGGCATGTTTCAAAACAGTTCTCCTCCACAAAAGATCAATTCCTTAAAATGTCACACGCCAAAAAAAATTTTGCACTTCACCAGAGCCCACAAAAATGTGAATCCAATTGCATTTAGCCTCAAATAGCAAAGAAGTGGTTTGATATTTTCCACGCATAACTCTGTTACCATGTTTGGTCCAACTCACAGCAGAGCTATCAGAGTAGAACTCCCTCTAGGACTCCCACGCCTCTACCTCTTTACCGCAGCAGGCAGACTCATCTTTCTCCTGCACATTTCTGATGAGTATGAACAGCTGACCTTGCAGTCAGCAGCCCAATATTTATCCCTCTGTGACAAAAGGGTTCCTTTGTTCATATATTCCACATACAATAAAGTATCATTACAGGAACACATAAAAGACCAACAGAAAAAGAAAAGCAGCCCCAGAAAAGGCCCACCAATTTGGAAGGGAAGCTAATTCATGACACATCAGGCAACACAGGGCTCTGACCACAAGCACTCACACTTCAAGATGTAGGTGCTTAAATGGAGTCCCTGAGAAGTGCGCCAACTGAGTGCTCAGCTGTCGAACAAAAGAATGGAGACTGAAGGCAATGTAGAAGAAACATACATACCTTTCAAGAAATCAACCAACTTCTGAAGTTAGCCACAGAAAATCTTACGGAGGATAGTTTTACTCTGAAATTGCATACGGTCACCATATGGAATCCAATGGTAGGCAAAATGATGGATATTTATCAAGTAGTATCTAATTGAAATACAAGGAGCTCATTGGTAGCCAATCCTTCATGCCATGAATGCACAAGGGGCTTTCAAAAAGGTCATGGAAAAATGGAATAAAGATAATGGAATTTATCCATGATTCTTTTGAAGCCACTGCATAGGTGTTCCTAATAGGTAATGCTAGATAGTACAGGATTATGTTAAATAGACTAATGTAATAAATCTTTTTTAATTCCTCAAATAGTGTACATATTAAAAATCTTTAGGAAACCTGTCCATCTTCCATGAAAACTCAGGAAGAATATTAAACTATTTAAATATAAAATCTCTTTTGAAGATCAATTAAAGTTGTTAATAATTTTATTCTCTAGCTATAGTAAAGAGACCAGTTAGGTTACAGTATATCAGTACAATTCACATACAAACTTGATAGCTGAAAATTAACAGAATGCCTTTATTTTTCTGGGTCCTGCAAATTTTACAAATTCAACTGGGTGGTTTCTCATGTTATAGTTAAAATTTCAACCTCATTGTATAGTTTTGAGTTTTCCTTCTTTGAACAATTGCCAGGTTACATAGGGTCTGGCATGTGTGTACATGCACGTGTGCCTTGCTTAGCGTTTGATGTCCCTGAGCTTTGTAATGGCTACCATGGATAGGTGTTCATGGAAAGTCAGGAAGTTTGTGTCGATTCAGAGTCTCCAGGGAAGAAAGCCTGGGTGATGCACTTTGAGAAACCAGTCACTGAAACCCTCTGCAACATCCCTGTGATCTGACACACATGGAGTCCCCTAGAAGTTGGTGTGGGTTTGATGGCATCTGCTTGATTTGGTTCATTTCTAGGGCATGAAATGAATTCTGGCTTCATTTGCTACCCTCAAGGCTGGAAATTCAACCACACAAGCACATCTGCAAGAGGAAAATGAAGCTGTATAGATTTTGACCTCAGACACCTATAGAGAAACACTATGAGTCAGAACTGACTTTGTGGCAGTGAGTTTGTTTGGGCAGGTTAGGGACAATGAAAATTTCTAGGTGGCTAGACAAAGATCTGTACATATGCATATATATATATATATATATATATATATATATATATATATATATATATATATATATATATATATATATATGGATGGGGAAATAGATCTATGTGCCTATATTTACAGGTTTAGTATTAAGGTGGTGGAAGGACATTGGGCCTCTATTAAAGGACTACCTCAATGCATGAATACACTCTTCTATTAAATTGGCATTCTATGATGCTCACCCTCCTAACACAACTGCTGAAGCCAAAGCGGGTGAACAATCATATGTGGTGAAGAAAGCTAATGGTGCCCAGCTATCAAAAGAGATAGTGTCTGGGGACTTAATGGCTTGAAGATAAAGAAGTAGCCATCTAGCTGAGAAGGAACAAAGCCCACAGGGAAGAACACACCAGCCTGTGTGATCACATGGTTCTGAAGGGAGCAGTTATAAGGCATCAAAGAACAAAAAATCATAGCATTGGGTGCACAGCTCCATGATATGATTGCTGAGGACAAACGGGTAGATAAGCAAATGTGGTGAAGAAAGGTGATGGTGTCCGGCTATCAAAAGAGATAGTGTCTGGGGTCTTAAAGGCTTGAAGGTAAACGAGTGGCCATCTAGCTCAGAAACAACAAAGCCCACATGGAAGAAGCACAACAGCCTGCGCAAACACGAGGTGTCGAAGGGATCAGGTATAAGGCATCATCAGGAAAAAAACAAAACCAACCTTACCATAGTGAATGAAGGGGGAAGGGCAGAGTGGAAACCAAAAGCCCATTTGTTGGCCACTGGAGATCCCCTCACAGAGGGGTATAGAGGAGGACATGAGTCAGTCAGGGTGCGATGTAGCACTAATGAAGAATACAGCTTTCTTCCAGTTCCTAAATGTATCCTCCTCCCCGCCTCCTCCCCCCAACTATCATGATCCAAATTCTACCTTGCAAATCTGTATAGAGCAGAGGACGTACACTGGTGCAGACATTCCCCCAAAATGCGGCCCCCCTCTGCACCCCTTTAAGCGTGGTCCTCATTCTTTTAAATATTTCCATAGAATTAGACATTAATCTGAAACAAGCATTCCTTGTCTAATGCTGTTTTAAATTACCTTTTGAAAAAGGAAAATCCATGTACTAAAAGGAAAACCCTCCCCCGCCCCCACTGGACCTGCCCTTAATTGTTCCCTTGAGCTGGATATGACAGTGGCCCAAGATTCTCGCTCCTTCCCTGCAGGTATGTTGTGCCTTCACAAGGCCTCTGCACACCAAGCATCTGAAGGTACCGAGTTAACCTTAGAAGTTCTATAGATGCTGAAGGTCTCTGCATCCTTCAGAGAAGCCAAAGCTGTAAATTTGCATACCGCACTGGGAAGTTTCCAGGGAGTTTTCCATAGACTAGAAAAAGTCTCCCATGTTTGAGCAGTTGATTGTGTTCTACAAATCTAGACATTATGCTTTCTAATACTATATGCTAATGACCATGAGGCACTTTGATGCTTTATTCAGAATCTCAAAACTTTAGTTTCTCCAACTTTCAAAATGATATACAACTATCAATTATTTCAGGAATTGTAAAATGATGCTATTTGTGTGTGTCATTTTCTCTTCCAAAGAAATATATTTGGGCTGGGAAGTACACACAAACAGTTTCAATCTGCTGGCAGTTTGGGGGAAATATAAGGAAGGACAGAAACTGAATGTGTTGAAAGAAGCACCTTGAGGTCAGAATGTGATGGCATAGAGAGGCCACTGGTCCTTCTGGGATTGATTTCAACTTTTCCCACGTTTGACCTGTTTCTCCCCTGTCTTCTCAGGAAGAACCACGGCTTTTCATTTTCAGGATCTTCCCGGCAGGAAAATAGATATGTGAACTGTGCTTGCTGAGGAGTCCCTGGAGAGGCTCTGAACTTGGGTAAATTGGGAAAGTATAGACACAAGAGGAAACAAACATTCAGCACCCTGCACCTGCTCCCATGGAAAAACCTGTGCCTCGTGTACCCTGAGCTCCCTCTCTTGCCCTCTTGGTCCTGATGCTTGAAGTGTTTGTTCACTTCCCCTTCACTGTGTAGCCTGGTCCTTTTCCCACATAATACATGCCAGTGTCCCCAGGTTTCAGATTGTTCAGTTAAAACACACTCAGCTGGTTGAGCTTTCGTGGTTGCAATGTGTGGATTTTTGAAGATGGGGTTGAAGCTAAAACTGTCACCACTAAGCTTCTTTGCCACATGATACAGGGTTTGTTTCCCAGAGTCTGACAGATCTAGAAACTTGTTATCTGCAGACATGGCAGTGAGACGTAGCCCTCTCAGAAAGCTTTCCTAACCCTTGACTGCTCTGTAGCAGCTCTACCTACATGATTACACACACCTAGAAATAAGGGGTGTAATCTAATTTAAAACAGTTCTAAGATGAAAAGCACTATTTTTAACATTGAAGGTGCCCACAGGAGAGGTCATCCATGTCACCAAGAAGGGTCCAGAAGAGTGTCACCTCCACAGGCATCTCTGATCAACATGTGAAGAATGAAGGCCCAAGAAGCCTGACCTTCACATGTGAGTTGGGAGTTCTCCTGCCATATTTTAGACTGCAGGTGTTCCACGTGTTCTGTGTTTGTGCAAGCAGAAGGAGGATGGCTGAGTAGGAGCAGGTGAGTAATGGCCCCTACATTCCTGACCCGTGTTCTGTGATTCAATCTCTCCCCTGGATCATTTGCACAGACTGTAGACAAACAAGTCCTCCTTGAAAACCATGGGTAGTTTGGCAGCAATGCATGTGGTTGGCCTGAGTTGTGAACCACAATGCAGGAAATCCTTGGGGATGACATTTCCCTTGGAAGGTTCCACTTTCTCTCTGGGCAGCTCAGTCCTATCCCAAAGAAAAGGGTAGTCTATGAGAAATTCAAGCTGTTGGGTTAAAGTGAGGGTAAAATGACGAGTATTTCTGAGCATCCACTTCTCTTAAAAAAATCCACGTTTTATTGATACTTTATCCACAAATTATACAATTTAATACTTCAACCACAGCAAAAGGGTTGTACAATCTTTCCCACAATCAATTTTAGAATATTTCCTCCCACATAAATATTATTTATGTAATATTTTCATTTTGGAAAAATATACACAACCAAGCAGTCACCATTGAACAACTTCTACATGTGTGCTTCGTTGCCACTGACCATTATTTTTATGTTGTACAACCATTTTTATCCTTCTGTGAATTGTTCCACAACCAATAAAATGAATTCACTGCCTCCTAATCAAACTCTTCCTCCTTCATGCATAGTAAAAATCTGATTTCTGTTTAAAAATAATTTTCTTAATATTCACACTTCCATCGTTAAGCCACCTCTAAAAAGGGTCCCCTATGCATCATCACAATCAGCTCTAATGCTCCCTCCTGCCTCCGGCACCCACTGATCACTCCCAATTACCCTCTTCCTCCCCTCCCAGATAAACAATTGCCTCAGTGATTGTCTCTATGCATCTAAACAACAAAAAGAGAAAGAAATAATAACAAAGACACAAATAAAAATAAATAGGAAAAAAGGGGGAGGTGGGCACCCACTTCTCTTCTCATTTCCTCCTCTCTTGCCTCAGTGGTTGTGAAGTCTCATCTGTCCCTTTTCCAGGTACTAGGTAGAAGTACCCATGGTTGGTGACAAGATTTAGCTAGATCAGTTCTCTAGGTGATCATATTCTGAGTTCAGGATCTTATAACATGACTCTGCCCAAAGCTCGCCTTCATGAAGAGATCACTGAAGATAAGGGCATTAGAGCAATCTGTGGGCAAGAAAGCAAATGACACAAGGCTATAAATTATCTGGCGCCTTAAAAGTCTTGTCTTCAAACAAGCAGCCATCTCAGTGAGGCATTAAGTAAGTCCACCCTGAAGAAGCACATCAGCCTGCATGATTCAAAGATAGTGACAACAAAATCCAAATATGATAAAGGGAAATGTCTCAAAGCTCAAATTGTGAATCTCCAATTTGTTGAAGGCTAAGTGGACAGTGGGAAGTCAACATACAACTTTCCTCTAATTCCTAAAAGCTCCCCACTACCCCCACTATCATGATCCCAATTTTACCTCAAAAATCCAGCTAGACCAGAGGATGTAGACTGGTACAGACAAGAATCTGAAATATAGGGAATCCAGGACAGAAGTTCCCTTCAGGAACAGTGGTGAGATTGGTGATACTGGGAGTGTTGATGGAAGGTGGGGCAGAAAGAGGGAGCTGATTACAAGTATCTACATATAACCCCCTCCCTGGGGCATGGACAACAGAAAAGTGGGCGATGGGAGACGTCAGATATGACAAAAATAATAATAATTTATAAATTATCAAGGATTCATGAGGGAGGGGGCGCAGGGAGGGAGCGGAAAAAATGAGTTGATACCAAGGGCTCAAGTAGAAAGCAAATGTTTTGAGAATGACGAGGCAACATATGTACAAATGTTCTTGACACACAATAGATATATGTATGAATGGTGATAAGAGTGGTACAAGCCCCCAGTAAAATGATTTTAAATAAATAAATAGATAAAACTATCATGTTAACCTTGTAAAAAACACAGAGCTCTTACAAGGCACAATGCACACATACTCCTTCTGCACCAAGGTCAACACTCACATTAGTAACATGCAAGGAAACTTAGTAGACTCATAGGCATAATTCATATAAGAGGTTAGTATAACACTAAGAGCTTTAGATTTCTGAAGGAAGCATGGCATGCATGCTACTGAAAGGAAATTCCTACACTTGTCTACATAACAAAGTATTCCCATTAGTCAGCCCACATACTGCAGGAGCATTAAAGAATATCTCACACACACACATACATTTTTAAAATGAAAATATTCATACCTACTGAGGCCAGGTTTCTAAAAGTTTCCATCATCACATGTCTCTATAGTTTCCTCTAAGAAAGCTCCAGCAATGCCCATTCTTCCTAGGAGAATCACAGTCACCACTTCAACAGCCACAGTGTCCTAAAACATCCCACATATTCTGGTTCAGCAAGCTACCATGCTTTCCACTAAGTGAAAGATGAAGATGACAGTCCTGAGAAATACAGACTTCATTTCACATGGGCATTAGACACAGGGGTCTGGTTCTACTAAGGATTTCCATCAGCGTTTAGCTAATCCACTTCACCACTAGATCAGTGTGGGAAGCCGCAGCTCTCGCCGCCATTACAAGATGGCTCCTGGCAGTCAGGGCGGTGGCCCAGTTAAGTGGTAAACAACCACTTAGAGCATGCGCACTGCTTAGATGACGTAGTCATAACTCCACCTTGGAGTATGCTAATAAGGGTTCTGGCGAACGCACCAATCAATGCACAGCACGTCCCCATAGAGCGCATATAAGCAGCAGTAGTTTGGAGCTTCGGGGTCTTTTTCAGCATCTGCAAATCGAACCCGCATTAAAAACCTGTGGAAGAATCCTGTTGTGGCGCGTCTTCTTGCTGGCTAGACTGAGCGCGGGACAGATAAGCGTTTCTCAACCTGTGGGTTGTGACCCCATTGGGAGTCAAATGACTTTTTCACAGGGCTCGCCTGATTCATAACAGTAGCAGATTTTCAGTAATGAAAATAATTTTACGGTTGGGAGGAGGTGACCAAACAAGAGGAACTGTATTAAAGGGTCACAGCATTAGGAAGGAGGAGAACCACTGCAATAGACATACTTCCTCATTAATTACATGCTATCCCAACAACTGCATGTTTCTAGCATAGTGAGTTTACCTCTGTACAGTTTGTCTGTGACCAACTGCAACTGTAGTCCTCTCTATTTCTGTTTTAGACTAGAGAACAGTCAGAATACATAAATCAGAAAAATGATCAAAAATAAAAGCTTCAATTCCACACTCATATCCTCTCTTCCATTGGAGGGAGGGCAGAAATTCACCTTCTTGCACAGAACCAACCAGAATATTTATCAGAACATGAAGCACAGTGTGAAAGGAAGATAACAACCAGAAAACAGTGCAGAATTTGGGCTTCTCCCTGTAGCCCCTCATTAGCCATTGGAGAGCTAATGATATGAACTAACAAAATAGCAACCCAAAACCCTGGATTCATGGAATTCTCTTGGAGGATTCTATTTGATCAAGGGCGGACATAACTGACAGCGATGATTATTTGGGGATTTATGAAATTTTCTGTGGTATGTCTATGTTACTTGCCTACTTTCCAGTCACTCTACAATTGCATTCTTGTGTATTTTGTACTTTCATGGAGATAGGACAAGCTATTGAAAAGGGAAACAAGGTAAGAGTGAAAGGTAACAACAGAATATAGATATCCTCTGTACAATGGTACAAATAGGAACTGGAAACACAGGGAATCCAGGGCGGATGATCCATTCAGGACCAGTGGTGAGAGTTTGGGTACCAGGAGGGTGGAGTGGAAAAGGGGAACCAATTACAAGGATCTACATATAACCTTCTCCTTGGGGGATTGACAACAGAAAAGTGGGTGAAGAGAGACGTCAGACAGTGAAATATATGGCAAAATAATAATTTATAAATGATCAAGGTTTCATGGGGTTGGAGGTGAGCAGGCAGGGAAGGGAAAAATGAGAAGCTGGTGTCAGGGGCTTAAGTGGAGAGCAAACGTTTTGAGAATGATGAGGGCAATGAATGTACAAATATGCTTTACACAATTGATGTATTTATGGATTGTGATAAGAATTGTATGAGCCATAATGAAATGATTTAAAAAGTAAAGATTATACATAGACTCAAAAATTTCCCACTCTGTGACGCAAAGCTACTGTCATGTAATTATTCTGGACTGTTCTGCTCCCCCCAAAAATACTGTATACTCACATAAATACACACTACACTCATAGGGTATACGGACAAAAGAGCACAATATACGAAGTATCATAATCACATGTCCTTCTTTTTGCTGATTGGGAAAATGCAGTTAGGTTCCATTTTTCTTATAAGTTGACTGAACTTCAATGCATTTGACTGCTAAACTGTGTCAGAATCCTAGGACTTACACACCAATCCTTGAGAACTTTTATACATTTTAGATTTTTTAAAGATTTTTTCACAGTTGCAGATCATGGAAGGCAGACTAGTTGAGCATGGTGACCACTAGACTAGAATTCTCTCAGTTGTGGGGCTTGTCATACTTTTGTTCCCACAGTTTTTCAGGCGAGACCAGTCCCTGGAGAAGGACATCATGCTTGGTAAGGGAGAGAGAGAGAGGCAAAGAAGTGAAAGGTCTTCGACAATATAGATCGACACAAGGGCTGTCACAATGGGCTCAAACGTGGGAACATTTGTCAGGATGGAGCAGGACGGGGCAGAGTTTCATACTGTTATATATAGGGCTTTAGGGGTTGGAATGGACACGATGCCACCTAACAACAACATAGAAAAGGTTGCATTTTCATGATACAATTTCAAAGCATCGCCAACTAGCTATGACATAAAGTTACAGGAGCTGCCCCAGTCATTCTACAATTCTGCTACAACAGCGTAAGGTATTGTTGACCCAATAAGCTTTTCAAAATCTCTTCCACAGCAGTGCATCACGTGACATGTTTCAAAGCCTTCCCATTCCTCTATGATGAATCAAACCAAATGTAGTGCTGCCAAGTACATTTTAACTCATTTTGACCATAAAAGACAGAGTGAAACTGCTCATTAGTGTTTCCAAGTCTGTAAGTCTTTATGGGCTGTGTTAGACAGGGTTCTCTAGAGAGACAAACCAGATTGCTAGTAATTATATATAAATATATTTATAAAGATAGATAAAATAATACAAGAAATGAACCGTTAAATTATATACAGATAGATAATATAAGATATTAACAGCTAAATTATAAAGCAGTGAGACACTAGCAGTCCTTTACGGCTTGAGAGCCGCCAGTTGCCAGTCCCCTTCTGTAGAGAGAGCTGGGCTATATATATCCAGTTAGCAAACTGCAAGGCAGGTCCCCAACTGTCATCAACTGTCGGTCCCCAGCTCCAGAGATGAACGTTCCAATCACGTGGGCTTAAAGAGACCTCAACTTACAGCGACACACTCCACAGGCTAGGCATCCCACAGGTAGTTTACCCCTATAAACTGAGGCACAGAACAAGCTAGGTGAGGCTCACCGAGCCATTTATCGCTCTGTCCTTCAGTTAATCCTACTTGTGTTTATAGGCCAGGCTGGCACAATAGACTATCACAATCCACCCCTTGCCAACCTGGTACCTGAAGAAAATTCTTTACCCATACATACTTATATACTTTCCAGATATTAAAGAAATTACACTTATACTCATCATCAATCATCTATCATACATGTAAATGAAAACACACTGTGTCAAATTATATCTATCATACTTGAACAAAGGAAATATATGCAATAATCACATACAAAGAATATACATTGACAATTACAAGCCTTGCTTTTGTAATTATCACGTGGTCGTAATTGATAGGTAAAACTACCTTCTACTGCTTCCCATTATGTATTACCATTGCCCTCAGCAAACACCTCAGCTGGCTGTGGATTGTTGCCTGGCATGGTGACCCAGACCTTCATTACTGAGGTTTCTGCGTCATTATAAGTCCTGTTAGGATTGGGTTGCTGTAACTTACCATTTACTTTATTAACAGGGCATGGTAACACTAAGAGTTGGTCTATGGGATCTCCTGGATTCCAGACATATTCTTCTTTACCTCAATTATGTAGTACCAGTCCAATTTCTCCTTGGTAGTCAGGATCAATCCCCCACTTAGTATGGTGACACTCTACCTGACCTGTTGATCCAAAGGCATGAGAAGTCCAAAGTACCCAGGGGGCATTCTCAACTGTCATGTTCTGCAAGTTCAGTGGAATCCATGCTGTGTTTCCAAGTGGGAGAGTTTCTTTCTTCACGACCAGGACCTCCAGGCCTGAGGAACACAGGGTTGCTGGGACAGGAAACAAAAATGCTGCAAGTGGATCACTAGGAGTAATAGTGAGTGCTGCCACTCCAGCTTCCACACTTTGGTTCCTGGACCCATGAATTCTGGCTATTGGAGACACAGAACCATATATTGGCTGCTGGTTTAGAGTGCATACAACTTCTTGGAGAACATTGCCCCAGCCCCGCAAGTTGTCGCTACCTAGTTGGCACCGTAATTGTGTCTTTTGGAGCCCATTCCATCTTTCTATCAGGCCGGCAGCTTTTGGATCATGAGGAACATGATACGACCAGTGGATTCCGTGGGAATGGGCCCACTGCCGTACTGTGAAGTGAGTTCCTTGATCTGAAGCAATGCTATGTGGGATGCCATGCCGGTGGATGAGGCATTCTGTAAGTCCACGAATAGTAGTTTTGGCAGAAGCATCACGTGCAGGCAAGGCAAATCCATCTCCAGAGTAGGTGTCTATTCCAGTAAGACAAAAACGCTGTCCCCTCCATGATGGAAGTGGTCCTATGTAATCAACCTGCCACCAAGTTGATGGATAATCTCCCCGAGGAATTGTCCCATATCTTGGACTTAATGTTGGTTTCTGTTGCTGGCAAATGGGACACTCAGCAGTGTCAGTGGCCAAGTCAGCCTTGGTGAGTGGAAGTCCATGTTGCTGTGCACATGCATAACCTCCATTCCTGCCGCCATGTCCACTTTGTTCATGTGCCCTTTGGGCGATAACAGGAGTGGCAGAGGAAAGAGGAGGACCAATCTCCACAGGGCATGTCATGTTATCCACTTGATTGTTAAAGTCCTCCTCTTCAGAGGTAATCCTTTGGTTAGCGTTCACATGAGATACAATTAACTTTACTTTCTTCGCCCATTCAGAAAGGTCTATCCACATACCTCTTCCCCACACTTACCTGTCACCAATTTTCCAATCATGGTCCTTCCAATTCCCTGGCCATCCAGCCAAGCCATTAGCCACAGCCCATGAATCAGTATACAGTCTCACATGTAGCCATTTTTCCTCGTATGCAAACTGAACGGCCAGGTGCACTGCTCGAAGTTCTGCCCATTGGGAAGATTTCCCTTCACCACTGTCCTTTAGGGAGATCCCAGAAAGGGGCTGTAGTGCTGCTGCTGTCTAGTAGCGAGTGGAACCTGCATTTCGTGCTGAGCCATCCGTAAACCAAGCATGACTTTTTTGGTCTTCACTTAAAGTATGGTTAGGAACTCCCCAGGAGGCCATAGGTGCAGACCAAGAGAAATAACGCAATGTGACAGGAGTGAAGACTGTGGGCATTTCGGCCACTTCTTCATGTAGCTTACTTGTTCCTGCAGGTCCTGCTTTGGCCTGATCTCGTATATACCACTTACATTTAACAATGGAATGTTGCTGCGCATGTCCAACTTTTTGGTTACATGGGTCAGACAATACCCAGTTCATGATAGGTCATTCAGGCCTCCTGGTGACTTGGTGGCCCATGGTGAGGCGCTCAGTCTCCACCAAGGCCCAGTAACAGGCCAACAGCTATTTTTCAAAGGGGGAGTAGATGTTTGCAGAGGCTGGCAAGACGTTACTCCAAAATCCCAATGGTCTACGCTGTGATTCACAAATAGGGGGCTGCCAAAGACCCCACACTGCATCTTTATCTACAACTGACACATCTAGCACCATTGGGTCAGCTAGATCATATGCTCCCAGTGGAAAGCATCTTGCACGGCAGCCTGAACTTGTTGAAGAGCCTTTTCTTGTTCTGGGCCCCTCTCACTTGATAAATAGGTCAAAGTTGAACACCCAAGTGAAGGATATGTTGCCTCCATAATCCGAAGAGGCCTACTAGGCGTTGTGCCTCTTTTTTTTGTCGTTTGGTGAGTTAAAGGTAATAGCTTATCCTTCACTTTAGTAGGAATATCTCGACATGCCCCACACCACTGGATCCTTAGAAATTTTACTGATGTGGAGGGTACCTGAATCTTTGTTGGGTTAATTTACCAACCCCTTATAAGCAGATATTGTACCAATGAATCTAAAGTCTTTGATACAGTCTCCTTAGTGGGTCCAGTCAGCAAAATGTCATCAATGTAATGGACCAGTGTGACGTTTTGTGGAATGGACAGGTGTTCAAGGTCCCTTCGGAGTAAATTATGGCACAGGGCAGAAGAGTTGATGTACCCCTGGGGGAGAGTTGTGAAAGTATATTGTTGCCCCTGCCAGGTGAAGGCAAACTGCTTCTGGTGGTCCTTTGAGACTGGTATTGAGAAGAAGGCATTAGCCAGATCAATAGCTGCATACCATGTGCCAGGAGAAGTATCAATTTGCTCAAGCAATGTAATCACATCTGGGACAGCAGCTGCAATTGGAGTCACCACCTGGTTAAGTTACGATAATCCACGGTCATTCTCCAGGATCCATCTGTCTTCTTTACAGGCCAAATTGGTGAATTAAATGGGTATATACTAGGAATCACCACCCCTGCATCTTTCAAGTCTTTGATGGTGGCACTGATCTCTGCAATCCCTCCAGGAATGAGGTACTGCTTTTGGTTTACTATTTTCCTAGGTAATGGGAATTCTAATGGTGTCCACTTGGCCTTTCCTACCATGATAGCTCTTAATCCACATTTTAGGGATCCGATATGGGGGTTCTGCCAGTTACTAAGTATGTCTATTTCAATGATGCATTCTGGAACTGGGGAAATAACCACAGGATGTGTCTGGGGGCCCACTGGAACACAGTGAGGGGTACTTGAGCTAAAACTCCATTGGTAACTTGACCTCCATAAGCCCCCACTCTGATTGGTGGGCCTTCAAAACATTTTGGGTCTCATGGAATTAGTGTTAGTTCTGAGCCGTTGACTAGTAATCCCCGAAAAGTTTGATTATTTCCTTTCCCCAAATGAACAGTCACTCTTGTGAAAGGCCGCAGGTCCCTTTGGGGAAGGTCAGAAGAAAGACCAACAGTATAAACCTTCAGTGATATAGCAGGTGCCTCCTTACAAGGGAACCGTCATCCCCTTCATTGAAGGGGTTGGGTGTCTCTAAAATGGCTCTGGTCTGGGAATTGACTGAGCGATCGTGACTGTCTATTCTGCTGTTCACCTGATCTACCATCCTTTCGCCTGTACAGATCACGTAAATATTTAGTAGGCTTCCCATCTATTTCATTCCTAGGGACATTCTGGCTAAGTAGCCAATGCCATAAATCCACACGAGACAGGTTGCTTTGATTATTATTGAAATCTTGTTTTCTATAATAACCACACCCACCCTGTCTCTGTTGATTCAGTGCTGACACCTGCCCTCTACCATCACGGGGACCAATCAGCCCCATTGTGGGCAAATGTCGGAGTTCGCTTAGGGCAGTGCCCACTGTTAATCCTGGTGCACATAGAATAGCAATTACAGGAGTCTTAAGAGATGCTGGGGCCAACTTCACAAACTTGTTCCTTTTGTTTGTGGTAAAGGGTATGTCCTCAGGCCACCCCCTTTTTGGGTCTATGGGAATATCTTGATAGATCCATTCTAACATATCAATTTCTCTAAGCTTTTGAATGCCTTCCTCTACAGTGTACCAAGGGGGGGTCAGGAACTTCAAGTTGGTCTAATCTAGGTCATCTGGCAGTCCATGCTTCATTGAACCAACCAAATATCGACTTAGAATCTTTTTTAGCCTGTCTCGCAGAGACATTGAAAGAAGAGTCTGTGCTTCGGTGTCCCATATCCCGAAACTCAGACAGGTCTAATATTACATTCCGTGCATCAGTATCCCACACCCTTAGTAACCATTCCCAGGGATATTCTCCAGGCTTTTGCTTGTACGTATTTGAGAACTCGAGCAGGTCATTATGTGTGTAGCGCGCTTCTTCTTGGATAATCATCTCAACCTCACCTTTAGGAAGTTTCTGAGGCTTCATTTTAGTGACAGGTCTAGCAGAAATAATGGGTGGTGAGGGTGTTTCCTAGGTGCTCTCAGCAATATCTTGTGGGGCATCTTCCTCAGGTAATCCTACTGATGCAGCCCCACCTGGCATATCAACTTGAATAGTTTGGCTAATCTGCTCAGGTGTTTCTAAGGGCTCAATATCCTCTTCTTCAGGATCATCAGCCAATATGTTCCCATCCCATGTTTCAGGGTCCCAACTTTTCCCAATTAATGCCCTTATTTTGGTTTCAGACACTACTCTAGATCTGCAATTCAGCTGCCATTGTAATTCAGCCACTCATATAATGAGACTCTGGAACCTGGTTCTCAGCAATGTCAGCTCTTTTACTAGAGGAGATAAGGCTCTCCTTTGTAGCACAGATGGAAGTTTTCAAATATGTTAATCTGCACCGGAGGTGTGCTTTTGAGGCTCTGAGATCATCTCTCTCCTTAATCACACTTTCCATTGTACGAAGGACCAGGCAACCAGCTTCCCTATACTTGTCATTATCACAAAACTCCTGGAAAATATCAAATATACGATTGCTTAGAGCATCTCCTTTATCCAGCACATCATCTACTTTAGGTGCTACTTTAGGTATTATCTTTGCTATTTCATATATTCCACATACAATAAAGTATCATTACAGGGACACATAAAAGACCAATACAAAAAGAAAAGCAGCCCCAGAAAAGGCCCACCAATTTGGAAGGGAAGCTAATTCATGACACATCAGGCAACACAGGGCTCTGACCACAAGCACTCACACTTCAAGATGTAGGTGCTTAAATGGAGTCCCTGAGAAGTGCACCAACTGAGTGCTCAGCTGTCGAACAAAAGAATGGAGACTGCAGGCAATGTAGAAGAAACGTACGTACCTTTCAAGAAATCAACCAACTTCTGAAGTTAGCCACTGAAAATCTTACGGAGGATAGTTTTACTCTGAAACTGCATACGGTCACCATATGGAGTCCAATGGTAGGCAAAATGATTGATATTTATCAAGTAGTATCTAATTGAAATACAAGGAGCTCATTGGTAGCCAATCCTTCATGCCATGAATGCACAAGGGGCTTTCAAAAAGGTCATGGAAAAATGGAACAAAAATAATGGAATTTATCCATGATTCTTTTGAAGCCACTGCATAGCTTTTCCTAATAGATAATGCTAGATAATACAGGATAATGTTAAATAGACTAATGTAATAAATCTCTTTTAATTCCTCAAATAGCGTACATCTTAAAAATCTTTAGGAAACCTGTCCATCTTCCATGAAAACTCAGGAAGAATATTAAACTATTTAAATATAAAATCTCTCTTGAATATCCATTAAAGTTAATAATAATTTTATTCTCTAGCTATAGTAAAGAGACCAGTTAGGTTACAGTATATCAGTACAATTCACATACAAACTTGATAGCTGAAAATTAACAGAATGTCTTTATTTTTCTGGGTCCTGCAAATTTTACAAATCAACAGGGTGGTTTCTCATGTTATAGTTAAAAATTCAACCTCATTGTATAGTTTTGGGTTTTCATTCTTTGAACAATTGCCATGTTACATAGGGTCTGACATGTGTGTACATGCACGTTTGCCTTGCTTAGCATTTGATGTCCCTGAGCTTTGTAATGGTTACCATGGATAGGTGTTCATGGAAAGTCAGGAAGTTTGTGTTTATTCAGGGTTGCTAGGGAAGAAAGCCTGGGTGATGCACTTTGAGAAACCAGTCCCTGAAACCCTCGACAACATCTCTGTGATCTGACACACATGGAGTCCCCTAGAAGTTGTTGTGGGTTTGATGGCATCTGCTTGATTTGGTTCATTTCTAGGGCAGGAAATGAATTCTGGCTTCATTTGCTACCCTCGAGGCTGGAAATTCATCCACACCAGCACATCTGCAAGAGGAAAATGAAGGTGAATAAATTTTGATCTCAGACACCTATGGAGAAACACTATGAGTCAGAACTGACTTTGTGGCAGTAAGTTTGTTTTGACTGGTTAGAGACAATGAAAGTTTCTAGGTGGTTAGACAAAGATGTGTACATATGCAAATATATATATGAGGATGGGAAAATAGATCTATGTGCCTATATTTATAGGTTTAGTATTAAGGTGGCGGAAGGACATTGGGCCTCTATTAAAGGACTCCCTCAATGCACGAATAATTTCTTCTATTAAATTGGCATTCTATGATGCTCACCCTCCCAACACAACTGCTGAAGACAAAGCAGGTGAACAATCAAATGTGGTGAAGAAAGCTAATGGTGCCCAGCTATCCAAAGAGATAACATCTGGAATCTTAAAGGCTTGAAGATAAAGATGTGGCCATCTAGCTCAGAAGCAACAAAGCCCACAGGGAAGAACACACCAGCCTGTGTGATCACATGGTTCTGAAGGGAACAGTTATAAGGCATCAAAGAACAAAAAATCATAGCATTGGGTGAACAGCTCCATGATACGATCGCTGTGGACAAACAGGTACATAAGCAAATGTGGTGAAGAAAGCTGATGGTGCCCGGCTATCAAAAGAGATTGTGTCTGGGGTCTTAAAGGCTTGAAGGTAAACAAGTGGCCATCTAGCTCAGAAGCAAAAAAGCCCACATGGAAGAAGCACACCAGCCTGTGCATTCACGAGGTGTTGAATGGATCAGGTATAAGGCATCATCAGAAATAAAACAAAACCAACCTTACCATAGTTCATGAAGGGGGAAGTGCAGAGTGGAAACCCAAAGCCCATTTGTTGGCCACTGGAGATCCCCTCACAGATGGGTCTAGGGGAAGAGATGAGTCAGTCAGGGTGCGATGTAGCACTAATGAAGAATACAGCTTTCCTCCAGTTCCTAAATGTTTCCTCCACCCCTCCCCAAATATCATGATCTGAATTCTACCTTGCAAATCTGAATAGAGTAGAGGACGTACAGAATGGAGCTGGAGGCACAGGGAATTCAGGTCGGATGATACCTTCAGGATCAGGGGTGTGAATGGCTATACTGGGAGGGTAGAGGGAGAGTGGGTTGGAAAAAGGAAACTGATTACAAGGATCTGCATGTGACCTCCTCCCTGGGGGACAGACAACAGAAAAGAGTGTGAAGGGAGACATTGGACAGGGCAAGAAAAAAATAATAATTTATAAATTATCAAGGGCTCATGAGGGAGGGGAAGGGAGGGTTAAAAGGGAGGACCTGATTCAAAGGGCTTAAGTGGAGAGAAAATGCTTTGAAGATGATGAGGTTAAAGAATGTATAGATGTGGTTTACACAATTGATATATGTATGGATTGTGATAAGAGTTGTATGAGTCCCTAATAAAACGTTAAAAAAAGAAAAAGAAAAAAAGAATATTTCTAGGTGGCACAAACAGCATGCACTAGACTGTTCCCCTGAGGCTTGATGGGGTAACCAGCCCGCATTACTGTGAATGAACAGGAGATTTGCTTCCACAAACATGATGCTCCAGAAACACTATGGAACTGTTCTGCTTTATAACACATGGCATAGCCACGAGATGGCGCTAACTCCATGACACCTACCAAAGGGGAACTTGAGCATGATGATCGCATATTCATTTCTATGTATGCACATGATATTACGTTGACAATATCACTACATCAGAATAACAAAAATAATTCCCAGTAAGAATCACCATATCTATAATGAACAACATGTCAGCGTGGCCGATCTAAAGTAGTCCGTGAAGCAGCCCTACTACTCCCGTGGTTAAAGGACTGGCAGCTCCAGTAAATGAAAGAAGCTGTGTTCCATGAGGTGGCCACCTGGTAACAAATGGATTATAGCCTTGAAACCCTAAGGAGGAGTGTAAGCTGCTATGGCATCACTCACAGAATCCATGTAGCGCAGTGGATAAAACAAGCCTCATATCAAGAACATGTGGATAAAAGGCTAGAACATTCAAGCATTACCATGCAGTGGGGCAGAGAGAAAATGGTAGCTTATTTTAAATAAGATCCCATCTTACTATATATAAGAGTTATATATTTGGATGTTGCCTTGTATTAGAAATAATTATGACACAATTTTTAAAATGAGAGGCTATTAGTAGGACACACTTCTTGCCCAGTAAATTCAAACAAAATAAAGAAACAGTTAACATTTTTGAAAATAAACCAACAGGATAAAAAGAATTTATTTACTTAGAATTTGGTTCCATGAAACTGTTATACGCAGGTCTGAAGTGTAATCACACCACACCAAAAAGGATCAAATGAAAAGCTTTACTGGTTTGACACGATGGATGTATGTATAGATTGTGATAAGATTTGTATGAGTCCAAAATAAAATGACTAAAAAGAAAAAGCTCTACCAGAGCTGGGCGCACTCCAAAGCCCTCTGAGCCTGAGGGCCATGTTACCTACAACCTTGCAGAAAGTGTTCAATGGGTTTTTACTCTCTGTGGGACTCTGCAATCCACGTGAGGACTGAATCTGCGCTGGGATTTGGGGCTGTCACTGCTATCGTACCCTTTTGCAAAGCAAGGTGCTGAAAAATTAAGCTCTGATACATGTTTGGGTCGGTTCTGAACTAGGCAGCCCCCGTTTGGACTAAGCTGAAGCAGTTCCAGATCCTGCAGGAGCTTCCCTGCTCATTCCCAAGGTCAGCACCAGCAGGCGCAGGCGCCAGATAAGATAACCAGTGAAATCAGATGTTACTGGCTCAAAGAATGCAGCAAGGAAATCCACCAGCAAGGAATCCACCAGTAATTCTCCTGGTTTCCACGGCCATATGCTAATTTCCCTACATTCCTCACCACCCTTTTATCATCCTTGCCCCATGCTGCTGAGCAGATCTCCCTGACCAACAAGTCTAGGTCATGGAACTTCATCCTGGAGCTCTCCCCACCGAATAAAGCTATTTCTGTTTCTGATCTTCCTTGTCCTGTCATGTCCATCGTCCTCCCTGTTCCTCAGTTTCACCTTTACATTGGTGCTTAAACCCAAGAAAGGTAGGGACATGGGCTCAGTGCTCTCTGGGCCCTGCTTTGGCTGGGACACAGCCCCCATCCCTCCTTTCCTCTAGATCCTTCGGAGCCTGTCTGAACGAGCAACTTCTGGTCAGTATCTCTGTGTAGGTTTGTTCTGTCTCGTTTGTCTTGTTTGTCACTCTGGACAACAAGGACCACCAAACTCATACAGCCATTTTTCTCTCTGTCTACCTTCACTCATGTGGCCTCCAGCCTTTTGTCTCTTTGCTCACCTTCTGGGACTCCTGCTGACAACAGGACTCCTAGCAAGAGGCCAGCAGTCACTGCATTCTGCCTGGACTGGAATGCAGAGGGTGTATCTGAGTCCTTTCTACCTGTTTGTGTGTTTGTCTTTTCAGCTCTGCAGTGCTTTCTCTAAAATGTTCTGCTTCCCCTTATTCTCACCCTGAACAAAGGCCTGACCAACCTCCATTTTTACCAGCCATAAAACCAGACCCCACTCCCCCTGCTCGCCTACCATTGTGTCTCTCTCTGATCCAAAGTCCCTGTCTGCCTTTTAAAGCCACAAGATTGCGCCAGGGAACCTTCCTGTTCCACAGAGTCCAGGACTCTCCCACTGGGCCCCTAGCTATGACCAGGACGCCGCTCAGGGTTACTTGGCCACCTCCTGACCTAGGGGTTATCCTGCAGTCCCTAGCTGTGCATCTTTATCAGAATGAGACATGGCTGTGTCCTCGATTTTCAGATTGTCCATTTGAGGATATCGTCCGTTCTTGCCATTGTGTCTAGAGATGGAGAACTGGCCCTTCACAGTCTGTGTGGGATGTCCTACCAACATTATAAATGTATGAAACCCACTGCCGCCCCGTCTCTGGAAATAGGCAGACACAGTACATATTAGAGCTACAGATAGTGAATGCAGAGACTTCAGAGGAGAGTCTGAGAGACTCCTTGGGCTGCCTCAAGTCTCCCTCAGATTCCACCAGCTACACCTCTCACTGGACACCTGCAAACATGCAGACATCCTGGTTCAAAACTATAGCCCCTATTCACTGTCTCTCACTCATGCCCATTTATAGACGCTTGCTATCCATCAAATCATCTTTTAAAATTCCAATAAGTAAACATCAGCTCAATACAGACTCCACTGTAACTTAATGCGTTATGTCCTAAATAGGTACACCTGGAAATTCCGAAGCTGCAAGACTTTCAAAGCTGGGGCTGCTGGGTGGTTCTCATCAGCAGAGGGGGGGGGCTCTATTTGCAAACCCTCTGCCTATATATCCATAAGTGAAGTCGAATGACTTCTAAGAGAGTAACCCCAAGAGAAAATAAGAATGTTCTAGGTATCTTGGGGAGCCCTTTGGGTTTGATTCATTATTCAGTGTGCTGCTAAACTAAAGGTCTGCAATTCTAAATCACCAATTTCTCTGCAAAAAAAACACAATGCTATTTCCATTAAGGTGTACAGACTCAGAAGCCTACAAGGGTAGCCCTGCTCTGTTCTACAGGGTCCTTATGAGAAAGAATCGACTGAATGGAAATGTCAACCACAGGGTCCAGCAGACCCTGAGGTCGATGACCCCAATTAGAGAAGCCAGTCCACAGAGAGGATCACATGGCCAGCCCCACTATGAAACATGACGTCCGTCACTGACCCATGGCCCTGCAGGGGACAGCACTGGAGTCATGGTGTGGGAACTGCACCTTACCTGATCCCACCACACCAAGTCAAAGCACTGGGGGAGTGCAGCAGAACAGCAAGTGAAGGCAGCGGCAAGGTCTCTAGGGAATGCTGATAGTGGACTTTGGGGTCAGGGTGTAGTGCCTCAACAGACTGGACTCGAAAACACTCCTAAAACCCAACAAATGATCTTTGAACTAAAAAAAAAATGTCAATCACAGTTAGAGAAACTCCCCCCAAATGCGCGCCCCCTCTCCACCTCTTTAAGTGTGGTCCTCATTCTTTTAAATATTTCCATAGAATTAGACATTTAATCTGACACAAGCATCCCTTGTCTAATGCTGTTTTAAATTACTTTTTGGAAAAGGAAAATCCATGTACTAAAAGGAAAACCCTCCCCAGTCCCCGCTGGACCTGCCCTTAATTGTTCCCTTGAGCTGGATATGACAGTGGCCCCAGATTCTCGCTCCTTCCCTGCAGGTATGTTGTGCCTTCACAAGGCCTCTGCACACCAAGCATCTGAAGGTACCGAGTTAACCTTAGAAGTTCTATAGATGCTGAAGGTCTCTGCATCCTTTAGAGAAGCCAAAGCTGTAAATTTGCATAACGCACGGGGAAGTTTCCAGGGAGTATTCCATAGACTAGAAAAAGTCTCCCATATTTGAGCAGTTGATTGTTTTCTCCAAATCTAGACATTATGCTTTCTAATACTATATGCTAATGACCACGAGGCACTTTGATGCTTTATTCAGAATCTCAAAACTTTAGTTTCTCCAACTTTCAAAATGATGTACAACTATCAATTATTTCAGGAATTGTAAAATGATGCTTTTTTGCGTGTCATTTTCTCTTCAAAAGAGATATTTGGGCTGGGAAATACACACAAACAGTTTCAATCTGCTGGCAGTTTGGGGGAAATATAAGGAAGGACAGAAACTGAATGCGTTGAAAGAAGCACCTTGAGGTCAGAATGTAATGGCATAGAGAGGCCACTGGTCCTTCTGGGATTGATTTCAACTTCCCCCAAGTTTGACCTGTTTCTCCCCTGTCTTCTCAGGAAGAACCACGGCTTTTCATTTTCAGGATCTTCCTGACAGGAAAATAGATATGTGAACTGTGCTTGCTGAGGAGTCCCTGGAGAGGCTCTGGACTTGGGTAAATTGGGAAAGTGTAGACACAAAAGGAAACAAACATTCAGCACCCTGCACCTGCTCTCATGGAAAAACCTGTGCCTCGTGTACCCTGAGCTCCCTCTGCTACAGTGTTGGTCCTGACGCTTGAGGTGTTTGTCCACCTCCCCTTCAACTGTCTCGCCTGGTTCTTAACCCAAATAATACAAGCCAGTGTCCCCAGGTTTCAGATTGTTCAGTTAAAACACACTCAGCTGGTTGAGCTATCGGGTTTCAGTGTGTTGATTTTTGAAGATGGGGTTAAAGCTAAAACTGTCATCACTAAGCTTCTTTGCCACATAATACAGGGTTTGTTTCCCAGAGCCTGACAGATCTAGAAACGTGTTATCTGCAGACATGGAAGTGAGAAATAGACCTCTCAGAAAGCTTTCCTAACAGCCTAGGGATTTGGGTGGAGACACTGATTCAGGCCAATGTGACTTGAAACTGGCAACCATTAACCGAGCGTGAAATTCTGTGAGAAGCTCTAGTGTTTTCATTGGTCTCGATTGTCTGAATTCCACTCACATGCAGCTTTTTTTTTTCACTTGTAACTTTGATTCTGTGTCTTCTCTTCTGCAGGCTAGTTTTTCAGTGTATTGACAGCTCTTTCTAGAATTTTGACAAACTCTTATTCTTCAGGTTTCAGGTCTGGTGCTTGCTGCAGTTTTGTCTATGGGAGGGAGAGGGGCCCAGAATCAAAGGGTCAATTCAGATGGTCTATATGTCCTACTGTAGAAGTCAGACAGAACAGTCTGGTTACTTTAGTTGCCATCCCCCTGGGAAAGAGTTTTGGTTGCATGAGAAGAATGATAGGGCCAAACCTGATGCAAACGCAAGCAAGTATCTTTAATATATTGATCCCTTCAGACTCCAGCCTGCACACTGATCCTTTCTGGGGTCTTTACATACAGTCTCTCCTGACTCCAAAACAGTTCTGAGGAGTCGGTGATTGTGATTGTGTAGGAGGGCTCACTGCCTAGAAATCACACTTCCTAGGCCTGCATGAGGGCTATTCCACCTCAAGCGGTGTCTTAGTGTACCTCCGTTTCCTTTTCTGGAAAATTGGTTTGATAGTTCTCCCCACATCATCCACTTTGTGGTTAGTCAAGTAAATATCTAATCACGCCTATAGGTTATTTAAAGTTAAGGGGCTTGTATGCTAAGCAAAAGGCTGGCTATTTAAATCCAACCAGCAGTGCCTTAGAAGAAAAGGCTGGTGTTAAATTTCCAAACTCTCAGCGCTGGGAAACCTATGGAGCAGTGTTCTATGAGAGACACAGGGTCACCAGGAGTGGGTGCCAGCTTGATTGCCACTCTTGTTTTCCCCTATTTGTAATTCATATCATGAGGCCTGGTGGTGGACAGCTAACCAAATGGTCAAAATTTCGGAACCATTAGCCACTATGTCAGGAGAAAGAAGAAGTCTTCTACTCCCGGAAAAGTGTTCCTTGTTTCATAAAGGACAGTCCAGAGTGAAGATGATATCACCACTCAACGTTTTGCTTCCAATGCTTACTTCCTTCAAGTAATCTCGCAACAGAAGCCACGTGGACTTATCATGATGCAGCACTATTTTGTCAGAAACAATGTGGAGATCCCCACCATTCTTGAGATGATATGCCCCACACTGACTTGGATTCTGCCCTATATGGGTCTCATTTTGTCTCTTTTTGACATGGTGAAAGATGTTTGGATTGTTGGTGCACATAGTACAATGTTGGGACAGTGAGCTTTGGTAGCTATGGGGAGGTATGTTTTCTTGATGCGCACTGAACATTCAATTAAAATTTCTTCATAAATGAGTTTCTGTGGATTTGTTTCTCTAAAGTTCCCACACTGTCACACTCATGTAGCTGTGCGAGCATCCCTTTATTCATGTCTTTATCTATATTAATTCCTTGAACTCACAAACACCTCGAGCAACATTATTGCAAGAGGAGTTTACTTTACATGTTTTGATACGTTCTACGGGCATCACTAGCTGTGTTACCACAATTTTCTATGATAAATTGCCTTTACTTCCATACTGTTGTAATTCAAACAGTTTCAAATATCTCACCTCCAAATGTAACCCCAGCAGATTCAGAAATATATAGGCCTCACCAAGGTGAGGCTTTCCACTTTTCACAAACTGTAGGGATCAGTTCTGCCCTGCCCACTTTATCACTTTATATCGGAATAGATTTAATGGCAGTGGATGACGATAAAACTCAAACAGAAACCCTATTGGTGCAAGGGTTTAAGCATCTGGATGCTAACTGCAAGTTTGGTGTTAGAAACGCACCAGACCACTCCCCAGGATAAAGATGAATCTGGCTGCTCCCATAAAGGTCCGCAGCCTTGGAAATCCCGGGGTGGTTTCCTACTCTGTCCTGCAGAGTCACTCTGAATCAGAAGTGCCAACGAACGAGAAGGTGGCTATAAAGTAGAATCAGCAGGGTTATTGGGTAATAGGGACTGCAGGACACAGGGTACTAGGAGTTTCAGAAGCCTACGGATTTGTGTGGAGACACTGATTCAGGCCAATGTGACTTGAACCTGGCTTCCACTAAACCAGCGTGAACCACAGTGAGAAGCTCCAGTGTTTTCATTGGTCTGGGTTGTCTGAATTCCACTCATCTGCAGCTTTATTCACTTGTAGCTTTGATTCTGTGTCTTCTCTTCTGCAGGCTAGTTTTTCAGTGTATTGACATTCTTTCTAGACTTTTGACAAACTCTTATTCTGCAGGTTTCAGGTCTGGTGCTGGCTGCAGTTTTGCCTATGGGAGGGAGAGGGGCCCAGAATCAAAGGGTCTATTCAGATGGTCTATATGTCCTACTGTAGAAGTCAGACAGAACAGTCTGGTTACTTTAGTTGCCATCCCCCTGGGAATCAGTTTTGGTTGCATGAGATGAATGATAGGGACAAACCT
The DNA here is from genome assembly GCF_050624435.1 of Tenrec ecaudatus. NCBI lineage: Eukaryota > Metazoa > Chordata > Mammalia > Afrosoricida > Tenrecidae > Tenrec > Tenrec ecaudatus. The sequence goes on along the minus strand of NC_134538.1, from coordinate 20,416,797 downwards.
GATGCAAACACAAGCAATTATCTTGAATATATTGATCCCTTCAACATCCAGCCTGGACACTGATCCTTTCTGAGGTCTTTACTGTATGTAAAATACAGTCTACTCTGACTCCGAAACAGTTCCGAGGAGTCGGTGATTGTGACTGAGTAGGAGGGCTCACTTCCAAGTAATCACACTTCCTAGGTCTGCATGAGGGCTAATCCACTTGAAGCGGTGTCTTAATGTGTCTCCGTTTCCTTTTCTGGGAAATGGGCTTGATAGCCCTCCCCTCATCATCCACTATGTGATTAGTCAATTAAATAACTAATCACACCTATAGTTTATTTAAAGTTAAAGCGCTTGGCTTCTAAGTAAAAGGCAAGCTATTTAAATCCACCCAGAAGTGCCTTAGAAGAAAGACCTGGTGTTAAAATTCCAAACTCTCAGCCCTGGTAAACCTATGGAGAAGAGTTCTATGACAAACAGAGGGTCGCCGGAGTGGGTGTCAGCTTGATTGCCACTCTTGTTTTTCCCAATTTGTAGCACATATCACGAGGCCTCGTGTTGGACAGGGTTTGCCATAGGGCTGCTAATCTATGGTTAAACGTTCAGAACCGTTAGCCCCTATCTCAGGAGAAAGAAGAAGTCTTCTACACCCAGAAAAGTGTTCCTTGTTTCATAAAGCACAGTCCAGGTTGAAGATGCTTCCAATGCTTACTTCTTTCAAGTAATCCCTCAACAGAAGCCAGGTGGACTTATCATGATGCAGCACTATTTTGTCAGAAAAAATGTGGAGATCCCTACCATTCTTGAGATGATATGACCCATACTGACATGGATTCTGCCCTATGTGGGTCTCATTTTTTAAATCTGGGTGAGGCAACACAGAAGGCAGCCTGTGAGATGCGGCCTTTTAGGATTTCCATCACATTTTAGTAGTTGAAAATCTAAGGCATGAGCTGAGAATAGTAAAATTGATTGAGGCTACATTTACTAGATGCAGGGGAAACACCAGAATAATTGACTCGTCCTTTATATTCTTGAATCTGCTGGAGTTACGTTTGGAGGTGAGATATGTGAAACTGTTTGAATTACAATAGTACGGAAGTAAAAGCAATTTTACACTGTGAGAAACTCAAGTGTTTCCTCAAAGATGTGCAATCTCAGAAACCAGCAGAGACAGCTCTACTGTGACCCATAGGGACACTAACCTCAGAACTGAATCGATAGCAGTGATTTTTTAGTTGGGCACTCACACTGAGGAGCACAGGGGTAGAGTGTGTTGTGGGTCAGCAGGTTGAAATCAACAGGACCAAGGTGTGGCTTTCAACTAAACACAAGCGGTAGGTATCAGTTCTTCTATGTCCACTTGAATACTATATATCAGAAAAGATTTATAGCAGTGGATGATTACAAAACTCAAACAGAAAACTTATTGGTGCAGGCATTTAACATATGGATACTAACTGCAAGTTTGGTATTAGAAAACCACCAGACAACTCCCCAGGACAAAGATGCAGCTGGCTGATCCCATAAAGATCCGCAGCCTTGGAAATCCCATTGGGTTTTCCTACTCTGTCCTCCAGAATCACTCTGAATCAGAAGTCTCAACGAACTAGAAGGTGGCTATAAAGTAGAATCATCAGGGTTTTGGGTAATAGGGACTGCAGGACACAGGGTACTAGGGATTTCAGAAGCCTAGGGATTTGGATGGAGACACTGATTCAGGCCAATGTGACTTGAACCTGGCTACCACTAAACCAGCGTGAACCACTGTGAGAAGCTCTAGTGTTTTCATTGGTTTCGTTTGTCTGAATTCCCCTCACATGGAGCTTTTTTTTTTTCCAATTGTATCTTTTGATGCTGTGTCTTCTCTTGTGCAGGCTAGTTTTTCAGGGTATTGACTGTTCTTTCTAGACTTTTGACAAACTCTTAATCTGCTGGTTTGGGGTCTGGTGCTGGCTGCAATTTTTTTCTATGGGAGTGTGAGGGGCACCGAATCAAAGGGTCTATTCAGATGGACTATGTGTCCTACTGTAGAAGTCAGACAGAAGAGTCTGGTTACTGTAGTTGCCATCCCCCTGGGACTGAGTTTTGTTTGCATGAGAAGAATGATAGGGATAAAAGTGATGCAAACATAAGCAAGTATCTTTAATATATTGATGCCTTCAGACTCCAGCCTGGACATTGATCCTTTCTGGGGACGTTACATACAGTTTCCCCTGACTCCAAAACAGTTCCGAGTAGTCGGTGATTGTGACTGAGTTGGAGGGCTCACTCCCTAGGTATCACACTTCCTTGGTCTGCAAGAGAGCTATTCCACTTCAAGCCGTGTCTTAGTGTGCCTGAATCAGTGTTTCCACCAGAATCCCTAGGCTTCTGAAGTTCCTAGTAGTCTGTATCCTGCAGTCCCTTTTAACCAATAACCCTGGTGTTTATACTTTATAAACTCCTTTTCATTTGAGTAGATTAAAAAAATTATTTGTTATTGAATAACGTGGTTTATGGAAATTGAAAAAGTAAGGCATTAGAAATTATTTGGCTAAAACAATAATACCATTTTGCAAGGAGATGTCTGGATAGGCTGAGTAGAAAATAATAGAGCCGGCTCATAGTTGGCAGCCAAGCACTTGCTTCATTGAATATGTGTCACTATCCACAGTGTTGGAAGTAAATTGGCGTCATGAAACAGGTTCCTGAAAGGTTCCCAAATCACTATTTCAAGGATTTAAATCATATATTCCCCATTCCATTTAGCCTTCCAGATCATTCAAGCTTTTAAAAAACAGGACAATTTCACATTCAGTCCATCAGCCCTGAACTGCATTGGCTTATATCAGTTCAAAGACCCAGAAAACACAATCTCTAAGTTGTGCTGTATTAAAGTTATGATGAGCTGCATTATGACCATCTGCTGGAGTGATCTTTGGATGTTAAATATGTGAAACTGATTGAATTACAATACTACGGAAGTAAAGGTAATTTTTTTAACAATTTATTGGGGCTCATACAATTCTGATCACAGTTCATACATATACATACATCAATTGTATAAAGCAGATCTGTACAGCCTTTGCCCTAATCATTTTTCTCCTCTTTTCTTTTTTACATTTTATTAGGGACTCATACAACTCTTATCACAATCCATACATATACATACATCAATTGTATAAAGCACATCCATACATTCCCTGCCCCAATCATTCTCAAAGCTTTTGTTCTTCACTTAAGCCCCTTGCATCAGGTCTTCTTTTTTTCCCCTCCCTCCCCTTTCCCCCCTCCCTCATGTGCCCTTGGTAATTTACATATTGTTATTTTGTCATATATTGCCCTATCCGGAGTCTCCCTTCCCCCCTTCTCTGCTGTCCCTCTCCAAGGGAAGAGGTCACAGGTGATACCTTGTAATTAGTTCCCCCTTTCCAACCCACTCATCCTCCACTCTCCCAGCATCGTCCCTCACACCCTTGGTCCTGAAGGTATCATCCACCCTGGAGTCCCTGTACCTCCAGCCCTCATATGTACCAGTGTACAGCCTCTGCCCTATCCAGCCCTGCAAGGTAGAATTCGGATCATGGTAGTTGAGGGGAGGAAGCATCCAGGACCTGGGGGAAAGCTGTGTTCTTCATCGGTACTACCTCGCACCCTAATTAACCCATCTCCTCTCCTAAACTCCTCTATGAGGGGATCTCCTTTGGCCTGCACTTGGGCCTTGGGACTTCACTCTGCACTTCCCCCTTCATTTAATATGGTATATAAATACATATATACATATACACACATATACACATACATACTCACACTTATATCTTTTTTTTTTCATGATGCCTTATACCTGGGTGACTAGACTCTTTCCCCTCAGTCCCAGGGAGGATGCCAACTACAGTGAACAGTCCGTTCTATCTGACATCTCCAGTAGGACAAATAGACCATTTGAAAAGGCTCTTCGATTCTGTTGCCCTCTCCCTCCTGTAGACAAAGTGCAGCCAGCACCAGACCACAAACCTGCAGGCTAAGAGTTTGTCACAAGTCCATGAGAGTATAATTCAGACAACCGAGATCAATGAAAACAATAGAGCTTCTCACTGTGTTAAATTACTTTTACTTCCATACTATTGTAATTCAAACAGTTTCACATATCTCACCTCCAAACGTATCTCCAGCAGATTCAAGAATATAAAGGAAGAGTCAATTATTCTGGTGTTTCCCCTGCATCTAGTAAATGTAGTCTCAATCAATTTTACTATTCTCATCTCATGCCTTAGATTTTCAACTACTTGAATGTGAAGGAAATCATAAAATGCCACATTTCACAGGCTTCCTTCTGTGTTGCCTCACCCAGATTTACGTTTTTCATTTCTAGAGTGCTTCAACACGGGTTTTTTTTGGGGGGGTCAAAGAGCATTATCATTTCCCATCATCAGTTGTTTATGCAAAATTTTACATCCTGCAGGTTCCTGTACACAAGAATTACATTAAAAAGTGGAGCTTTGTGTATCTTCCCGTTTTTCACAACAAATTATGCTCACTGATATTGTTAGCTTATCATGCCAAATGTACAAGATGCACAGGTGGTGTTAATTGAAGGGCGGAATGATTCATGCATTGGTCACTTTAGCTTTGAAACTGTCGAGTATCGTGATTTTGAAATTCAGTATAGTGAGATGACGCCATAACCAGTTATATGCTACTGCTTCTAAGGCTCACGTACACCCAGACATATCTGAGCAGAAGCCACATTATCTACGTGAAACAGCTTTGGGTGCTCCACAGCTATATGCAGAGGCCCACCAAATAAGAGCTTATTTTGTTTCTCTGACTTGACTTTTACTAGCAGTCAGCCTCATTCCATCTCTTTTGTAGATGGTTTAAGACTGTGTGGATTCTAGGGGACCTATGGGATAATGGTGGGCTTATGGGATTAAAAAGATCTTGTAGAGAAGTTTTCTTGATATGCATTTAGTTTTTAATTACAATTCTCTTTTATACACTTGTGTCTGTGGATTTAATCATCTAAAGTGCACAGATTAATACATTCCCATAGCGGAGTGACCCTCCTTTCCGTCATGTCTATAGGTATTTCTACTTCCTATGGGCAGCTGGACAGTAATTCATCTGGGGAACGTCTGGTAATCCGGGACAATTATGCTTCCCCAACTTTCTTTGATGAATGGCCAGGCCATTAGTTACCTATATAAAATCTCCTGAAAAGTCCTAGTGATGTCAGTTTCTGGGATCATATAGGCTTCCTCTTCCTCGGTTGGTCTTGTTGGTAGGTGCTATCCAGTTGGTCTGGTTTAAAGCAATGCCCATGTACAGGACAAGGAAAGGCTTCCCAGTCCTGCACCACCCTCATATGGTTCTGATGTTTCAACATATCGTTGCAGCCCCCGTGGCCATCCATTGTGCAAACGGCCTGCCTCTTTTCACTGGCCTTCCCCTTTAATCTGACCAGAAGGGTTCATCATCTGGCCCTCTCTCTGACAAGGTTCTGCCTTGGTTTACTAGTCATCCACTACCTGACAGTGTTTCCATGATGCGCACAAGGTTTTCAGTGGTGTATTCCTTCATCCTCAGTGTGTCATTACACTGAAAACACTGCTGCACGCTTTGCTCTTTGCATGATGTTGCTGGCATTGGAAATACCAGTGACCTGGACTCTGGCCTTCCTTTCTGTACCTAGCTACAAATGGACAGATAATAAACATGTCACAGTACCACAGCCCATGTACCACCCTTGGAGCAGCATTGGGGTAGATAATAAATCACGAGTAGTCCAGCACAAGGAGATGGAGCCCTCGTGGCTCAGTGGTTACAAACACCAGCTGCTCAAGGCGAGAAAAGGTGGCTTTCTATTCCAGTAAAGAGTTAACAACCTCAGAAACCCAGATGGGCAGTTCTTTCCACCTGCAGCCACCATCACTGCATGTGTTTGTTAAGCTCGAGGAAGACATTGTGGTTTGGTGTGGGACATATGGGCTAATATTGGACTTGTAGACTTGGGCTGCACTGGTTTGGGATTTTTTCTCCATGTGCATTTATCCTTTATCTAAAGCTCTCTTTTATACATTTCATTTCCTGTGGATTTATTTCTCTAATGCACTCACAGTAACACAACTGATATAAGAAAAGGCAGGACACAAGAAAGCACCCGTTTCCGTTTGTGAAAGATACTAAATAGTGAAAAGCTATTTTCCTCCATGCCATCTCTTGGAGGCATAAACAGTTAAGTACTCAATTCGTAACTAAAATGATCATCTGAACCCATATGGTGGTACCTCAGAAGACAGACCTGGTGGTGTGCTTTTGAACCCTCACACAGATATGCAGCCCCTATCTCACACAGTTCAGTTGGGCTCTGCACACATGTGAGTTCCATGACTTGGAATCTACCCCACAGTAACTGTTTGGATGATAGGAACTCAGTCCCTGAGTTATGACCGGCCCCATCCTGACGATTCTGTCATGAGACAGTCCTGAGCGAAGTCAAATACCTCATGATTTTAGGCTTTCTTTTCTTAGTTTTCTTTCCCACAGGGAGTTAAAAGACTGTATTAAGAAGGCTTGGAAGTCAAAAGTAAAACTCTTGATAGAATTTTCTTTCACCCTTTAAGTCGGCTCTGCAAATATATAATCAGTGATTTAGCTGTAAGATCAAAGATCCGTTATTTTATTTAAAATAAAATATATTTTATTCTTAAAATTTATTCCATAAAGTACATATTTCCCTATAAATTCTCTACTTATACAAAGAAGGTAAAAAACAAACAAACAAACAAACAAAATATAAAAACCCCAACCAAACAATAACTGAGCATCTTAATAAAATTTTTTTAAAAAAACAAAAAGAGAAACCAATGTTTTGTGAATTTTGTTAATAATTAAAAAAAGGGAAAAATATCTGGCTGGGGGACTCCCATATGCTGGCTTTACACATTTATCTTCATTAGTCTGTGGGGCATGAATACATTGGATATAAACTTACAGCTAGAATGACACCAGAGGTGTGAGGTGTAGCATGAGTGCATGGTATTTATGGTAAACTTTCTAAAAAAGAAAGAAGAGCAGATGGTCATAATGCAGCTCATCATAACTTTAATACAGCACAACTCAGAGATTGTGTTTTCTGGGTCTTTGAACTGATGAGCCAATTCAGTTGTGAGCTGATGAAATGAATGTGAAATTGACCTGTTTTTTAAAACTTGAATGATCTGGAAGGCTAAATGGAATGGGGAAAAATATAGTTTAAATCCTTGAAATAGTGATTTGGGAACCTTTCAGGAACCTGTTTCATGATGCCAGTTTACTTCGAACTTTGTGGATAGTGACACACATTCAATGAAGCAACTGCTTGGCTGCCAAATTTGAGCCCGTTCTATTATTTTCTAATCAACCTATCCAGACATTTCCTTGCAAACTGGCATTATTTTTATTAGCCAAATAAATTTCTCATGGCTTTTTTTATCAATTTCCCTAAATAAATTTTTTAATAACTAATTTTTTTTAATCTCCACAAATGAAAAGGTGGTCATAAAGTATAAGCATCAGGGATATTTGGTGAAAGGGACTGCAGGACAAAGGGTACTAGGAACTTCAGAAGATTAGGGATTTGGGTGGAAACACTGATTCAGGAACACTAAGACACCGCTTGAGGTGGAATAGCCCTCAAGCAGACCAAGATAGTGTGATATCTAGGCAGTGAGCCTCCAACTGAGTCACAATGACTGACTACTCAGAACTCTTTTGAAGTCAGAGGAGACTGTATGTAAATTCCCCAGAAAGGATCAGTGTCCAGGCTGGAGTCTGAAGGCATCAATATATTAAAGATACTTGCTTGTGTTTGCATCACTTTTGTCCCTATCATTCTTCTCATGCAAACAAAACTCAGTCCCAAGAGGATGGCATCTACAGTAACAAGACTGTTCTGTCTGACTTCTACAGTAGGACACACAAACCATCTGAATAGACTCTTTGATTCTGTGCCAATTTCCATCCCAAAGGCAACACTGCAGCCAGCACCTGACCTGAACACTGCACATGAAGAGTTTGACCATTTATTGTTAATCCTATTTATTCTAATATATCCAAGTAAGAAGCACATAAGTAAAAGGTTATAATTAAGTTAAACAATCTTTATAATTAATTTATTTTACTGGAAATTATGCCCTGCAACGATGACATAATACCCTCTTATTATTCATAAATTACAAATGAGAAAAAAATTAAGCAGTCCACACTGAAAAGAGAAAAAACACAGAGAGAGAGAGAGGAAGAATTTTTAAATTGTAAGGGGTGGTTACGGTTGAACAATGAAGTTTGACAAGGGTTCGTTTACTGACAAACACACCTTGTCTGATAATTGAGATGAACAGGAAAAAAAAGTTGTCATAAAGAATTACATTTTTAATGCAACAAACGTGCAGATCACGACCTAAGCTCTGTGCTTTGTGTGAGCCATTATTTTTAGTTAAATATTTATACATGTCTGTAACTTTCAACAAGATTTTGAATTCTCCTGTGTACATGTTAGGTTCTTGTTTGCTAATATTAGATATTTTCACGTGTTCGCCTGTGTGTCTGTCCGTGCAAGGTGTTCATAGGGCTGCCAAGTGTTTCCTAAGAACATCTCCCACAGCAACTTCACCCAATCCACCTCAAGTTTATTCTGCCTTCATCTGGACCAGCGGTTTGCAACCTGTGGGTCATGGCACCTTTGGAGATTGAACGACCTTTTCATGGGGGTGACATGATGCATAACAGTAGCAAAATTACAGTTATGAAGTAGCAACAAAAATAATGTTATTGTTGGGGTCACCACCACATGAGGAACTCTCTTAAAGGGTCATGGCCTTGGGAAATTTGAGAACCCCTGATTTTCTGGACTTATCAAAGAATGGATATTCCAAATAAGGAAGGGACCTGGAGGATAAATTACATTGATTTCATAATGATGCTGAAATATTTACAGGTGATTAATCTTTAATCAGTCTCTCACTTTCCCTCCTTTATTTCCCAGCTCCTGCTCAGGAAGTAAGTGAGCCTGGAGGCAGATAATACAAGGTGCAAAAATTGGGGCAGATGTGGATTTCAGATCAGGCTGTGCTGTGTGGAAAGACTAGATCATTCTTGCTTGGATGTTTTGTGCTTCCTGGAAGGAAAGAGTACCTGGAGTCCGGACATGGGGACCTACTAGAGGCCGGGAACCCTCAGCCAGTAGGTATGTAAGACAGCTTCAGGGAGGATCATTGACTTTTGCCTCCGGAAGCCCCTGGGGTTGAGCTGACAGATATGTAGCCTGTCCCAACATCCTGACTCTGAAACCTCCACTAAGGGCTTCTTAGTTGCTGATTTGTCCATATTAGGGCCTCACTTTCATTCCAGGGTATATGTAGAGATCCACACGCCCAGGGTGCCTGGTCAGCATTTATCTGATTAAGTCAGCATGGGGTTGGCGTACTGTTTTTATCAGGAATGACTCTTGAGGACTTACTTCTCCATGAGTGGAGAGCCCCAGTGTGTTGTGAAAGGGAGTTCCTGGCAGTGGACCCACATAATGTCCCTGGGATGAACATCTTTATGCTTAAGGTGTGAAGCTATAGCTCCTACTTGAAGTGTTTGTGACATTCAGTTGTTGGTTTACTGGAAACTCAAGTAGTCACAGATCCAAATATGTTAGGTTTAGAAGGGTGTTTTAAATCTTCCTCTGAGCCCTTAAGTCTGAGGAAAAAGTCCAATGTTGAGAAAAATGGAGATGATGGTTCCAATATTAGTACTTTTAATTTGATACTACCTCCATCTCTAGTGACATGAGGGTCCCTGGGAAAGGAGGAGTGAGGGGACCAAAGGTAGAAAAACCAGTAATTTATTTGTTTCATTAACAAGGTTTCACTACATCTTTGAGGCAGAAACCAGGTGAAATTATGATGTACAAATTAGTGAATAAGTACAATTGAGCTCTTGATCACCTTGGCTATTGGGTAAGACATCACAGCATATGTCTAATAGCAGAGAAAAGTCCTTGAGGGTAGGACACAGTAGAGTGGGGGACCACACGAGTCCTGTGATAGATCTTGTTCATAATGCTTTCTGTCCTATTTACATATTTTTACATCACTTCATTTTGCCAAATTCCATGAACCATTTGTAAAAGTTACCTGAACACAGAAGATGTGTTTGTGTTTCCTAATTTTGCATGTGATCCTATCGCAGTCCCTTACATTTAGGTGAAATCTGGGAGAGAAGACAGGTCCACACACATAATTAGCAGCATGAGTTTTCGGTGTGCTAGGTTTGGTGCTTAGCTTAGGGTTTTAGTGTGCTAGAGGCAGAGTCTCAGCTTAAGATCAGAATCGAGGTCCTGAGATTAATCAAAGTTCCTGGTTCAAGAATAAGAATCAAGGGAAAGAAGTAGGAGTTAATTGTGATGATTTGAGATTCAGGGGTTGTTGGACAGATTAAAGGTCATCATGTTTAGAAGGTTTCTGCCTAACAGATTATGTTTTGAGTTGACTAGGTGTGTATGTGTTAAGGTCTAATGATGTAGAGTTACTGCTTAAGGATTCGAGTTTTCAGGGGGTAGCTTGAGAATTTGAGATTTAGGGTCATAATAGGATTAAGTTGATAGAGTATAGTCCGGGTTGTGACTCTGATTCAAAGAATTGGAATAAACGCATTAGGCTAGGTTTAGTGTGCATGGTCATTGGATTTGTTAGGCACATGTTAATTTTGTTGAGGCATCAGGCGATGCTCAGGGTGTTAGTGGAAGTTCTGGAGGATGAGTGGCTTTTCAGCTAGTTATCAGTGTGTTGTAAGGACACTCAGCACGTTCATGTATTTGAGAGATGGTGATTAGCAGTGAACGCATAGGGATTGAAGTACAAGTTAATATCATGTGCGGAAATGTAGCCTACAACATTTTTCTGTTTATCAGCTATAGTATTTATGATATATTTAGAATCATTGATGCAGAAGATCATCTTTTTTTATGGAACGAGGAATTTTTCTTTCTTCTCTTGGGAAGCCTTTTTTCTTCCTTAACTAAAAATGTCTTGATTTGGGATTTCCAAGCTTGCCCGCCACCTTGCTCAGCCTCTGCCAGGGATGCAGCCAAGGGCACGCTGTTGCCCCTGAGCCCTTGAGAGGGCTGGGGGGTCCGCCCTCGTGTTTCCCCAGCTGGCAAGCCTTGCCAGCGCAGTTTGTGTGCCCTCAGTGGTCAGCCAACAGAAGCTGGACCACAGTATGTGAATCGCAACAACGCGCAGTCTCTGTTGGACACTGCAAAGCAGTACCAGCTTCAGCATGTGAAGAACATGTGTGTGGATTTTTTGAAAGAGTAAGAGGATGCTTCAAACGGTCTCGGTCTAAGCGTTCTAGCAGCGCGTGTAGACTGTCCTGAGTTGAAAGACACTGCGAAGTAATAAAACTTTACCTTGGATATATTTTGCCATTTACTAGGTCTCATTTATAATTTTTTTTCATCTTAATTATTTCTAATATAATAATTGCAGAAACAGCATTCATTAGAAATCATTTACCTTGCCTCATCCAAAGTGAACATTCGTTTATAGGCTCATGTAAGTAGACTACTTATTAAACAGGATTTTATAGTAATTATTTTTAAATTCTTGCCCTTGGCATTGTTCAGAAGTGTTGGAATGATATTAGTTGTTATTCAATGAAACCCACCCAAAAGTGCCCTATACCTGCCAGGAATGGTGGCTTTTCCTTGCTATTATTAAATCGATCTCCTTCAGAGGAACGTTTTCAGTAGTAACATGTAATTATCCAGATTTAAGCCAATATTTTTGAGCTAATAAACTTTTATACTAATATCGCTATACACTCCCGGGATTTCAGTGATAACAGGATAAAATGTGTATTAATTACTGGCATAAAAAGTGATAGAAAATAAAATCTTGAGCTTTTTTTCTGAGTATTGTCAGGAAATGACCTCTTGGCTCTCTATTTTAAAGGTAAATCATACCATTCTGAGGAGGCCATGGAAGAGCGAAGAACTTTTAATCTATGAAAAGAGGACAGTTGACAAAGTTTTATAACAACCATAAGGGAGGGGGTGGGCACATTTAATATAAATATTTAATGCATATTGTGATGGAATTCTAATAATGCTGGCTTCAGGGAATAACAGGCCTTTTGGAAAATCCAGGGTTAATTCTTCAGTTATTTAAAGTGTTCTACTTGAAGAACACAAACGTGTGGTTGCATATACAAAATCATTATCAACACAGGTCATTTTAAAGAGCAAAACACGCATCAAGTGGAATTTCTGAAGTTACATTCATACTTCAGGATCGAGTAGCATATCTCCCTTGAGTTTCATATAGTCACTGAGAAATGTAATTAAAAAATAACAAGTCTTCTTTTTTTCACAAACTTTTGGAAGACTCTTTTATGATCCTGAGGGAAGGAGGTGGAGGGTAGTATGTTGGGCAGAAATTGTATTAACCGTTGTGCATTTCAAGAAAGGTTCAGCATTGCCATTGGGTGTTCTAATTGGAAAATCCTCCTCTAGAGATGATAAAATATTTCTTGTGCTCCTCATTTTAGGTGGGGTTCCTCTTTGGGCTTATATCTCCGCATAACATAGGCGATGGGTTCCGTGGTCCTTTGTGCCCACTGTAGTTTGACAAAATGGCAGGTGATTCTTGGCCTGGCACACTCGATAGATTTTTATGCAGAAAACCTAATTTTTTTGGGTTTTATTCCCCCTCTTACCATATGTATACATGTTTGGGATATATTTCTTCTATTTATTATATTGAGGTGGGTATTTCTCAACTTACTGACAGTCACATGTGAGACAACTTCCAATTCGGTTTCAGACCAATGCCTCTATCCTTTTGTGGGAATTTTATTACATACCCTGAAGTCTTTAAAGAGTCCTGTGTACATTTTCTATTTACTATACATTTTATAATGAATGTTGGAATTTGAGTCTGAACATGGCAAAGGTAATTTTCTTTTTTGTATTATTCAAACTAGTACCAACAACTCTGTTTTTTCAATAGAATGCGAACACATGGTCTCTTAATAAACACTTTCATAACTAATAGTGTAATAGACAACATTTGTCACCTGTTGAAATCTACTATGTGGTTCATTTTGCATAAGCATGGCTATAAATGTAAGACAGGTGTAACAGTACTCAAGAAGAGAAACGAAAATAATGAAGTCATCATTATGAATGTCACAGAAAGCATGTACTCCCTTTGTTTGCTGCTCTTAGCTCAGAAACTGTTCACAGAGGTTACTGCTTCTCAGCTGAGATTAGATAGATTATAGGATAGAGATGATGCTTACAGTTAAAACTTGTGCATGTCAATTAAAAGCTTTTGTAAACTGTGTTTCTGTATATGTTCGTAAGTGATGGTGTAGCAATCCCTGGTGACACAAAGTTCAAAATCATGGATGCTATTTGCAAGGTGGGCAGTTACCACACATCAGCTGTCCTTTGCACAATTAAACTGACAATCTGTGTCCAAAAAGATTACAGTTTAGAGAGCCCTATGGGGGCAGTTCCAGTCTATAGTAAAATGTCACCTTTTTTCAAAATGTACGATACATAAACAAAACAACAGGTCATTCTCAAATATGATGCAGCCTGGATCTCCCCAAAAGATATTAACCGCGTTTCTTCCTGGTGCTCCAAATCTGAATTGCTAGTACTAATCTACTGTTTTAGATAATGGCAAGTTTAGTCTTTATTATACCACTTAGGTTTCATAAATAATTTGCACTTTCTCTTTTAAACTTGGTGGCTTTTCCTTAGGCTTCAGGTATTATGTTCACTAGATTTTGATAATTATTAATTGCTATTTATGTTTTCTTTATTCACTGCTACACCTGACTTACTCTCTGTTAGAATGTGATCATCTCTTAAGTCTCCTCACTAAATAGAAAACAACAACAACATTTTATTGGGGGCTCTTACACTTCTTGTATCCTTACATCAGTTGTATCAAGAACATTTGTACATATGTCACCATCATTATTTCCTAGACATTTATTTATTTTAAATTAGTTTATTGGGGGCTTGTACAACTCTTATCACAATCCAGGCATCCATCCATTGTAGTCTCACTCTTAGTTTTCAGATTTCAATATGCTCTGCAGATAACTTTTCCCAAGGGATCCTCTTCTCTGAAAATGGACTCTGGTTAATCCAGCACTCCGTTTCCAGAACCATGTGTCCTGCACACTTCTATTGGACAAACTACAACAATTTGTTACAGGATACTGATTCATGGAGAGACTGAAAATAATAGTTCAGTTTTCAATATAAAATAAAATTTTAAAACCTTCAATAAGACTAATGAGTTAAAGTTGAGCTATGGTAACACAGAAAATCAGTCTACAAATGAGCTGGGTGTATTCAGATAAATGAAAATTTATCTTAGTATTTACTGTTTCCTTGAAATAGACACATTTTCCACATTATTCTCCGAACTAAGTTTTATGGGGATTTTTGCTTATCTGGGAAGAGTTAGACCACAGCAATGTTTGCTATATGTCATTTGATTTGTTTTGTTTTGTTTTATTCTCTGGAGAGGAGCAGATTCTTCCCATTCTAAATTGTAACCCACGACTGTTGTGCTGGGAATCTACATGGTGATGAAGTGGTAGAACAGGGAGTTTTCTCTGTGTTCTTCTGATTGAGCCTGAACCTTTTATAGCACAGGGGTAGCAAGGTTCTGACCTTCATGCCTGTGATGGAGTTTATATTTTGGCCTGTCCATGTTCCTTTTCTTCATTGCAGTATCTCCTTTCTTTATCTATGAACTTTTAATACCTGTTCACTCTACCCTCACACTTAGGTGTCATGGAATGGCCGTGGGGTGTGTGGTTGATAGGGGAACTATCTTACCTCCAGCTATGAATTGACCTTCCCCTGGTGAGAAATCTTTTGAGTTGATAAAAGTCTTCCCCTCCAGTGTCTGAAACACAGGGCATATTTTGAATGTTCACTTGAAAATCTGGAGGGATTTTATTTTCATTTATTTTTATTCTTTTTTTTAAAAAACCCTAACCCTAACCCTCTGGAGGGATTTTATAGTCAAAGCCAAAAAATGTGGGGCTCCACTAATGGCTGGCCCCAATAGCTTCTCACTGTCACAGTAAACAATACTCGGTCTCTATAAATTTATCAAATTTTAATTTATGTTGTTTTATTCTGTTTTGTTTTTTCAAAAACATGGGTTCAGTAGCTTCGGATTCAGGTAACCAGAACACAGCTGTGCCTCTCTGAATAGGCCTCTTCTAGACTTTGGATGGAATTTGATATTCTAATTCACTTCAGATCCCTGATGGTGCATGCATGGACTCCCAGCATCAGTGCACCCACGGCTCATGTTGCAGAATAAGGAGCAGGTGCCTGACTCAGAATAGGAGGGGACCGTCGAAGAGCGACAGAGCAAGGGTCCAGAGTGGACATGGAGTGGCAGAGGTCCAGAGAGGGCCTAGAGCTACATGGGCAGAGATGTGTGGTCATCTCCACATGAGTAGACATTATAGAGGGATGAGTGGACAGATGGTATACGGTGTTTCATTGCCCAGCATCGGGAAACTGATGTACATTTGATCGACCCTTATACTTTGTCCCTAGGTTCTTCAAGTTGAAACCTGAGAAATCAGTGCCCTGGCCTTGAAATGAAGAGCATCCAATGGTTAATGAGTTTCCACAAGCCCTAAGCACTTGAATTGTTTTAAGGCCATTCAGGCAAGGAAAGATTTTTCTTTTCAGAAAATAGGTACTGTACACTAGAAATATTTTTGAGTTTGTCAGATATGTCCTAATTTATTTGGGGAATACTATCAGACTTATGGTGATAAAGTAATATTTCCTTACATTTTATAGATTGTATTCCTTGTTTTTTTATGTTTTTTGAATACTTTACATACTTTTATATTATTCAATTGGTCATTTGTCAGTTTTCCTTATGTTACATTTCGTGGGCTTGTTTTTATGTGAAGAAAGGAAATAAGCAAACTTTACACCTATTAAAATAATATTTTGGTGTACATTATTTTAAACAACTAAGAAAATAGAAGTTCATGGAAGATATAGCTTCCTCTTTATGAAAACACTCTCAATACATAAATAGTAATAGTGAGAATGATATAGTAAAATGAGTAAGACTCCCCTCACACCCACACCAGCGAGTCAGTGAAACATCACTATACCTCATCACAGACACAAAAGAATGTCCCCCTTGATTGGTCAGTATTAGTCCATGAGGATCTGATTTTGTCAGATCTCATCTATGAAGTCAATGAAATTATAAGGATAGTGTATAAGTGGATACATTCGTCCCAGTCATGACCAGCTGTCAAACCACATCATGTGATACACCCACCACTAGCCATCAGGATTCCAAACCACATTTGAGATGAGCAGCTGGGCTATCCTGCTGTGTGGCTCTGACCGGCTCTCTGGGTTTCTTATTATTTCTACCTGACGTACACCAGAAATGCATTCATGAATGTGAATTATATGTCAATACAAGGGCCCTAAGGAGTTGAAAGCTGAAGTCATCTCCCCTGATACAGCAGTACGCAAGGACATTGCCATGTAGGCTGTACCTGCTGACACCAAAGTGCACTCATTAAGCAGTGACTGTGTTGCTTCATTTTCCTATCGGCAGTCGTCCTGGGTAAGATACGACATGAATGAGGCTGGAGAGAAGACTGCAGCTCCAGAGCCCTCACCAGCTGGTGTACTTCCTCCCAGGTGTGCGTGCCTAGATCACTTAGTAAAGTCTGGGGCCGAGGTGCAGAAGGATAGAGCGTAGGTGAAGGTGTCCTGCAGGACTTCCAGATACACCATCACCTACTGCAATATGAATCGGGTGTAACAAGCACCAGGAAAGGCCTTCAGTGGATGGGCTGGATTAACACCCACACTGGGAAGTCAACGTAGGTCCAAGGCTTCACACAGGGCTATGTCTTCTTCTTGGATTCCTCAGTCAGCACAGCACATCTACAGATAAGCAGCCTGATGTCCAAGGCCACTGTCACCTGTTACGGTGTGAGAAACACGCTGTAATATCTCACATGCTGAGAGTATCAATCCACCTGAAGGGATGGCAGCTGTGCTTCTATTCGCTGGTTATTTACAGAGTATGCACCTAGTGTTAAGAAACAAAGAAAGTGACTCTCTGTGAAATTAAATCAGCCCCTCAAGAGAGGAGGACACAAAATACCTTGGTGTGGACACTTTCCTCCTCTCTCTCTGTCAGCCCTTCACTGCAGTACTACACACCATTCAGACTCCATTGTGTCAATTCACTGTGTCCTGAGACTAGGGCAAGAACACAGTTTACTTGCAAATGGAAGACAAGGTTGTCTTTTACTCCATGAGAAAGACAGTGAGAGGAGGTCAGTGTCATCCCAGAAACAAACTCCCTGCAGGGAGAGATCTGTGCCGTACAGGGTGCTCAGGATCCACAGATCATAGGATACAACCCAAGAGCATATGCACATGGGCAGTTTCAGGGCTGGTTTCCTTTTGTTTTGTGGCATGCTTCTCCATCTTAAGGTTTCACCCAAGGGATCTTTCCAATTTTTATGACTCCTGGTCTACAATTGGTGTCTATGAAGCAACAATTGTAACAGGAGAAACTATTGTCCTATGCCTGTCTTGTATGGTAGAGAAATAACTCCACCTGAAATTCCAAACATCAGTGTTTGGTGTACCTCAGGGAACCTGGGAAACTTTCCTAAACTCCCTGAGTGCAGCTGGAGGCTGTGGGTGGTGAAAATCGTTCAGCACTGGAAAACTAGTTGAAAGTTAGAGAACTGTTCTGTTGACCTGTTTGTGAAATACCAGACTCACTGGGGATATCTCAGTGGCTTACTACAAGTGGGACAGTGTGAGGACGAAGTCAGGTCGAAGTCAGATGGGTCTGGTTCAGGATGAGTAACATGTCACAGCAGAATGACGTACATATATGACCCTCTGTCCTCTCACACAGAAGTGTCCGGGCTGGAGCCAACTATGACGTGGCATCACTTTCCCCCGAGTTTTTTCTTTTTCTATTTCAGCACTGGCTCATGGTTCATGCTCTGAATGTAAACATGTTCATATTATTAAGATATATATTTTTAAATGTATGCTATTGTGGGTTTGCCCTGATGCATACAGCCAGATAAATTTAGTTTGATTGTTTCAGTTTGCACTGTTGTGGTTATGTGCCATCGAGTGGCCTCTGTGCATCTGAACAAAGCACTGCCTGGCCCTGGGCCATCGTCACCATCGGTGCTTGAGTCTGTGTGGCCGCTACTGAGGGCTTACATTTCACTACCATCTACTTCACCAGTCATCATGCCATCCACAAGGACTGGCCCCTCTGGATCATCTGTCCAACATGCATTAGATGAAATCCTGTCATGCACACTTCCACAGAATTCTGGCGGCGCTAGTTCCTACACAGGAATCTACTACATATTAAGTATCCATCATCAATGCCATCATCCAAAGGTATCAAGTGTTCTTTGCTTTTTCTAACATATGGTCACACTTTTTTCAGGTGAATACCATTGAAACTGCTGTGGCTTCTGTCAGGTGCACTCATTCCTCAAGGTGACGGCTCTATAATTAGCACTCTGGAGAGCTCTTCCACAGTAGACTCCCCCAAATGCAATATGGTGTTTAATTCAATTATGGGGACAAGTAAAATGAACTTTTGAAAGACTTCACTCTTTAGTCTTTTTAAGTGGGTGCACTGCTGTGTGTGTGTGAGTGTGTGTATGTCTCACTTAAAATCCCTTTGTAGGAGATGTTTCTCTCTGTCTCTATTTATTTCATTCATTCCATCATTTATTAATATGGTAAGGACTCAGAGATGTTGTTTTTAAGCTTTACATTATTATCCAAATCTACATAGTGTTTTGTTACTGTTCAAAATTGCCCTACTTTTTTATCGTACTGGGGACATTTTTATTTCATTTCTCATTATGCATTTCTCGTTATGTAATTTTAATTGCTCTATACATGTATAACAATTTCAAACTCTTGAGCCATGTCGCCAAAGAAGTGGAATCTATAGAGTGAAAAAATGTGCTCTGTGCGCTTATTTTGCCATTAGGTTTACAGACTATGTTCACCTTATCGTTACTCATGTTAGCATGTTGTCCTACCACCTTCAGAGAATTGTTTCATACCTTTTAATAACATCACTTTTATAAGCTGATCTCTCTCTTGAGATCCCTGACCATTTTTTTTTTACTTTAGGCATACTGAAGGTTGACTTTTGTATTGGGGAGTTTTCATTGCTTTTATAAGTCAAAATGCCATATTTCCACGGCACTAAAAACGAGAAGAATTTTGCTTCCATCAAATAATTCCTCTGCTGCAACTGTTGAACTCTGTCTCCCGAAGATCAGAGGACATCGTCTGTCAATGTCTTGCAGGGCAGATGAGCTGTGTCTCGCGAGGAAGGGCAGCGCAGATTGATGCTCTATCAGCGTCTTGCAAGGAAGATCCTATCATTTGTCGGTTCTGGAGGAGAGATGTTAGCTTTCCTCAGCGAGAGTACCCAGCTGCTGCTTGTGAGTCGGTATTATCAGCATGTTCCTCTTAACATGGGATTCGATTGTGTTTTTTTACACCACCTTAGCAATTGTGTCCATTCTTGAGTTAGGCCATGCTGGGCCTTGACTCATCTGTCTTTTTCAGGTACACACACACACACACACACACACACACACACACACCATTTTCACACACCAGACACGCACACATGCCGGGGTTTTTAAAGAAAATTATTAAATATAACCAGCCCGATTTTAAAATTAATTATTTTTAAATGATACATTTGAGAAATGAAACCGTTACTCAGAACGATTCAAAAGGAAGAGGAGGGGATCCTGTTTGCCAGAAATGAGCCAGAGCTGGCCTAACTGCATGCGGGACTCCAAGGAGTAGGGTCAGGAGGAAGGTGCACACATTCGCCCAGGAGGACATGCATCCATTTGCCGTACCGGGACATTGGGCGGCCGCCTCCTGAGTGGTAAAAAATGACTCTGCACAAGCAGGTGTGTATGGTGCATACACAAGCACACAGACACACACACAGGACCCCCGACATGCATGTACCATGCACAGCGCAGACAGACAGTATAAGGCTGTGTTTTGAAATAGAATTATGAAATACGGATAAAGGTCGTTTTTTTTTCTTGAAACATTTTGAAACAATGATAAAATTAGAAAAAAGTTAGTGGAACCTAACTCATTACTACCCAAAAGTTTGCCAGAAAGGAAGAGGGATAGTAGTTGGGCCACCTGTAGGCTAGCTGAGGGCAGGCCTGGGGTCAGATCCCCGGGCGCCAAGGAGCATGAACACATCAGAACATCTCCCACAGGTTGCCAGCATGGGAGTGCTGGTCAACCTCCCACGGGCGGTGAGAAAAATGACAAAGTCCCCACTCGCTACTGGTCTACCCACGTTAGTGGCCACCAGTGGCCCTGGATCCAGGGCAAGGCCAGCAGGGAGGGTGAGGGCTAAGAATCAAGCAAATGAAGAGTCCACAAGAGTCAAGATCACCGGTCTGGAGTAGTACACATGGTCTATCAGCATCTTGCATGGAAGATCAGAGTAGATCTTGAATCAGCATCTTGCAAGGAAGATTAGAGCAAAATGTTCCTCTATCAGGGTCTGGCAAGGAAGGTCCTTCTGTTGTGGCCTGTGGGGGATGCCATGTTCTCTGTAAGGCCAGTGTTTATTGTCATCAGAGTGCTCAGTCCCTGGCAGGTTCACAGAGGTTTGGCCAGAAACTGACTCAAAGGGTTTCCTAGAAACACAGAATCCAGTTTGATCTCCCCTTAGCGTCCCTGCAGTTACTGGTTAGCATCCGTTCCTGACCTAAGTTTGTTCTTTGTCATTTCCACCAACGGAAATATCAGTACCTGTTCTATAATGTAGATGTTCCCTTCCCCTGCTCTTAACTTGATTTTTGGGAAAGTTCTCCTCTCAGTCTGTGGCATGTCTGCTGATTGATTGCAGTCCTGACTCAGTGTTGTGTGGCACTGAGTGCGTGGTCTTCTCCCTTTTCCCTCCTCTGAAAACAATGGCCGCAGTCTATGTTAGACCTCCACTTTCTGGGTTGTGCGTTTGAAATGCGTATACGGGGGTGAAGTATGGTTCACGGACTGTAGGCAGACTTTCTACCCCTTTGTCTGGGACTTGGTCTCACAGAATTGTTTAATTGTTGTAGATTAAATCATTTCTGATGCACTGACTGGCTCAACCACTTTGTCTTGGGCTTTATATGCCACTCCGCTAATTCCTCCCATCATTGGGCATCTGTCTCTGCTGCCCCTTGTCCACGGGATCTCACTTCTGGTCAAGCCAAACTTATCTCCACTCATCCAATCAGGGATTTTCTTCTCGCAGTTTATCCATTGTATTAATTCACATCACCTATATACCCCTGGTCATCACAGACAGATTTTCAACTCACCTGGTTCTTTCCAATTTAAGTTTGTTGGTTTGTTTTACTAAGTAGTTTGTGAAAATTGACACAAGAATATGGAGGAGAGAGGAAAAAATGAAAACCTGAAGCCAGGGGCTTAAGTGGAGAGCAAATGTTTAGAGAATGATGAGGGCAATGAATATACAGATGTGCTTTACACAATTAATGTCTGTATGGATTGTGGTAAGAGTTGTATGAGCTCCTAAAAGCAATCATATTATGAAAATTTTTTAAAGAATATGGAGAGGCGGTACACCTTTTATTTATTTTTGTCATAGGCTCAAAGTGCACCCACAGAATACACCACCTTTCCTGCGTGTGTCAACTTTCCTCTGGTATATACGTGTCCTCTTCTGTCCAGGGCACCTACAGGTTCTCCACAAGTCCACTGCTTGGCTACATTTCCAAACATCGCTTTAGAGAAGGATATCCTTCTCTAGAGATATGTCCATAGAATCATGTTCCCTCATCAGTGTTTTATGACTGCTGAGGATGTGATTGCATATTTCTGTGCCAGACATACACAGAGGAAAAGGCAGGGGATCAAAACCACAAACCCCCATACAGGGGAGGGCTTGGCTTCAGGAACTGCTCAACACCCATGCATAACAGGACCTCTCAAGAGAGAAAATGCAGAGGAGCCTATGAAAGAGTTGTTAGCTACCTATTTGCTCCGTTTGCGTGTGTCTGTTCTTGTGTGTACTTTATGTCTGTGAGTTTGTGTGCATTAATCACTTCTTTGTTGGAAGAAGTACAGTCAGAATGATCCTTAGCGGCAAAGATGGCAAGACTGCATCTCACATATTTTGGACATGTTGTTAGGAGATACCGGTTTCTGGAGAAGACGTGATATTAACAATAGTGCTGTCTTTGTAACGTTGTGGTTAGCTAGCTGAAAATGTTTCTCACTATTAAAATTTGAAAACAAATTTTACATTAATCGTATTGAATGCTTGTTTCCATAGGTAATATTATGTTTATGTTTTCTATCTTTTGTTAGTAAATATCATAAATTACAGGAATTGTTTGGTGTATATTGTACCAATTTTGCACAGTTTAGAGAATTTTTTTGTATTTAGGTCAATTAAATTTATAGCCATTTTTCCATAACTGTAATTAATTTGTCTCATTTTAGCCATTGCACGATGCTATTTTTTGCGTTTTCAAATTCTATGATTTGCATTTTGGCATACATTAAGAAGGGTTTTTTCTTTCATTTTCAAGATTGCATGTAGGAATGTGGGGCTTTCTCAGAATGAAAGTTCCCAGGCTGTTATCATCTGCTTGATAACCCTGTGTTCAATCTTTATTTTTGTTCATGATCCCAACTGGTAATAGACACATGTCATGCACAACAGCTCATGGGTAAGTCACAGTTACCCTAGTTACGTGTGCACACGTGTGTGCCACACACAGTTGAACACCCATCGTCCTCATCCATGTTTGACCACTCTACACACTCTCTCCCAATATGGATTCCAGGCAAGGTCGGCTAGGTCTTCATTTGCTAACAGTAGGAAACAAAGTGAAAGTAGAACGGTCTCACCACAACATATGTGCTAACACCAAAACATCAGATGATATGGATGAGCACCATCCAGGAGACCCCATGAGTGTCTCCACTGATGTGCCATTTGTTGGCTTGTGAACAAACAAGAGAATGTAAGCACGGATAGAAGCAATAACTAAACCACTATTTTGCTGTCACCGAAGTGTGTGTGCTGCTGGTGTTTGATAGTACCCTCAAGAACAGTATTACAAACTAAGGCCATGGAATCCACAAAAACTAATGATACCCATTGCCAAGACCTCAGACATATTATCAGCAACATGCCACCTGTTTTGCATGTTATTCTAGGTGACTTGTTTCTAGGTGACAGTAGGCTTGAAGCCAAATCTGTTTTTGATATCAGGAACATTTTCAATCACTTCTTGGAATGCACAGGAAGTAGCAAAGAGAGGTCATGAAAGTCAGCTGATCATGTGATATCATAGAAGAAAATCCCAAACTGGTAATATGAGAGTAGAAGCTGTTGGGACACAGCTGACTATGTACAAAATTCAGTTTCCTTTCATTAACACCACTTTGACTTTGTAGGGACAACAGTAATGTTCATTTTCTCTATGCAGCCTCTTTCTGGACTTAACTGGTGATATGTGCTCATACCATGGATGTACCCAGGCAGGGTTGACATTTTCTGTTTTGTTCACAAGTCCACAGCGGAGATGTGGAGTTCTCTGAGCCTGTCCTGGAAAGGCTCTGACTGTGCCTTCACTAATTACCTTCCCATTTCCTCCTATTTCCATCGTTTTTCTTGCCCAACCTGTCTTCTATACATCTTTCTGGGACAAAAACGGTCTGTCTGCTCACATGTGGTCCAGAGAGACAAAAGCAGAGTAACCCTGAGCATCATGTCTAAGGAATCCATGATGGATGGTACATATATGTCTAGTGGGAGACAAAAAAAGTAAATGCAGTTCCTCCTCTTCTGACATGAAAAGCACTTAATGCTCTGTGTGTGCAGATCCTGGAGAAGCATCCCTGACCTGTGCTCTTTCTCACTGTCCACATCATGGTGACAGCTCTGATCTGGTTTCCCTTCTCATCGTGGTCAAAGGCAATATCCCTCCTACATCAGATCTGCTCTAACTCCTGCTTCTTGAATTGAGCTTAACCTCTGTTCTCCATATGCAGGTTCCCTGTGTGAAGTTCATCTCGTAGAGTCTGCGGGAGATGTGACAGAGCATGGGACTTCTCTGTGCCTCCTGCAAAGCCTCTGGTTTTGCCTTCTCTGATGATGCCAGGAATTGAGTGTTTCACGCACCAGGGTTTGGGCTGGAGTGGGTGGCACTAGTGAGTAAACCAAGTATGAGTAAACAGTGGTACTCTCCATTAATTCAAGGAAGATTCACAATTTCCAGGGACACCCCCACAAGCACAGCTCTCTAAATATGACAGACTTGATGTATTACTGTACAAGGGACACAGTGTGGAAGGCATAGTGAGCCCAGACACAACCTTCCCCTTCAGGATAAGGGTGGACCTGCAGCTGATGCTCAGCTTGGATGTAGTAAAGGTACCTTAATGGGACAAGTGCTGAGGAAGCCCAAGTGTTCCTTTTAATCTCACTGTGTAGTGTTCACACTCAGCAAAAGAATAAGTCTTAGACAAGGACATTAGTGCTGTTCTTGTACATTAGTGCTTAGACAAGAACATTAATGCTGTCCTTTGTAACTCCTGGTTATTCTCAGGCAAATTTTTTTTAACATTTTAATAGGGGCTCATACAACTCATCAATCCATGCATACATCAATTGTGTAAAGCACATCTGTACATTCTTTTCCCTCATCATTTTCAAAGTATTTGCTCTCCACTTAAGACCTTTGCATCAGGTCCTCTTTTTTTCCCCTCCCTCCCCGTTCCTCCATCCCTCATGAGCCCTTGATATAAGTCATTATTTTGTCATATCTTTTGAAGCAAAAAAAATTTTCGTAGAACAGTGATTCATTTCATTATTTAAACCTTAATTTTTAAATATTTTTCTAGCAATACTTTTAGATACAATTTTTATGAAGAACACAGCTTCCCCCAAGATCCTGGATGCTTCCTCCCCCCAACTACTATGATCCGAATTCTACCTTGCAGGACTGGATAGGGCAGAGGGTGTACATGGGTGCATATGGAAACTGGAGGCACAGGGAATCCAGGGAGGATGATACCTTCGGGACCAGGGATGTGAGTGATGATAGTGGGAGAGTGGAGGGTGAGTGGGTTGGAAAAGGGGAACTGATTACAGGGATCCATGTGTGACCTCCTGCCTGGGAGATGGATGGCAGAGATTGGGGGGAAGGGAGATTCCAAATAGGGCAAGATATGACAAAACAATCTGTAGAATGTTGGGGGCTCATGGGGGAGGGGTGAATGGGGAGGGAGGGGAAAGAAAAGGGGAGGGCCTGATACAGCGGGCTTGAGTAGAGGGCAAATGCTTTGAAAGTGGTTGGGGTGGGGAGTGTGCGGATGTGCTTTATACAATTGATGCATGTATATGTGTGGATTGTGATGTGAGTTGTATGAGCCCCTAATAAAATGTAAAAAACCCATAACAGAAAACATATACGTAAATGTTTGTAACCTTGGATTAGGGAATGGTTTCGTGTGTGCGTGTGTGTGCGTGTATGTTTGTGTGTGTTTCTGTTTTTCACGATGATTGATTTATTTTTATTTTTTTAAAACATTTTGTTGGGGACTCATATAACTCTTATCAAAATCCATACTCACATCGTTTGTGTGGGGCACATCTGTGCATTATTTGCCCTCGTCATTTTTGGGGCATTTGCTCTCCACTGGAGCCCTTTGCATCAGGTCCTCTTTCTTTCCCCTACCTTGCCCACCCCCCCGCCCCGTGAGCCCTTGATAATTTGTAAATTATTATTTTGTCATAGCAGGGAATGGTTTCTTAAGATATCTGCCATTTTAAGCATTTATGACATCTTAAGCATAAGCAACCCCTCAAAATGCACTTAAGTTGAACTTCATCAAATTGAAATCCATTCTAATCGGGAAGACAAAATCAAGGATTTGGAAAAGGCAACCTACATCAGTAAGTATTCGTTAGTGAGATATCTATTCATCTCGTTTTCAGAATATAAAAGGAAGTGTTACCAGTCAACAACTAAAAGACAAACAATTACACATTGGTCAAGACATTGGGTCTCCACTCACATACACCCTCAATTCCAGAATACTTTCTTCTATTAAACTGGCATTGTATGATGCTCACCCTCCCGACACAACCACTGAAGACAAAGTGGGTGAATAAGCAAATGTGGTGAAGAAAGCTGATACTGCCCGACTATCAAAAGATATAGCATCTGGGGTCTTAAGGGCTTGAAGATAAAAAAAGAGGCCATCTAACTCAGAAGCACCAAAGCTCACAGGGAAGAACACACCAGCCTGTGTGATCATGAGGTTCTGAAGGGATCAGTTATCAGGCATCAAAGAACAAAAAATCATAGCATTGGGTGCACACCTCCATGATATGATCACTGAGGACAAACAGGTGCATAAGCAAATGTAGTGAAGGAAGGTGATGGTGTCCGGCTATCAAAAGGTATAGAGTCTTGGGCCTTAAAGGCTTGAAGGTAAACAAGCGGCCATCTAACTCAGAAATAACAATGCCCACATGGAAAAAGCACACCAGAAGGGATCAAGTATAAGACCTCATCAGGAAAAAAAAAAACTCTTATCATAGTGAATGAAGAATGGAAGTGCAGAGTGAAGACCCAAAGCCCATTTGTAGGCCACTGGAGATCCCCTTGCAGAGGGGTCTAGGGCAGGAGAGGAGTCAGTCAGGGTGCGATGTAGCACTGATGAAGAATACAGCTTTCCTCTAGTTCCTAAATGGTACCTCCTTCCTCCCTGCCCCCCACTGTCATGATCTGAATTCTACCTTACAAGTCTGGCTAGACTAGAGGATGTACACTGGTTCAGATAGGACCTGGAGGCACAGAGAAGCTAGGGCAGATGATACTGTCAGGACCAGGGGTGTGAGTAGAGATACAGGGACGGTAGAGGGAGAGTGGGTTGGAAAGAGAAAACTGATGACAAGGATCTACATGTGACCTCCTCCCTGGAGGACAGACAACAGAAAAGGGGGTGATGGAAGACGTCCGACAGAGCAAGATATGACAAAATAATAATTTATAAATTATCAAGGGCTCATGAGGGAGCAGGGAGCAGAGAGTGAGGAGAAAAAAAGAGAACTTGATGCCAAGGGGTTAAGAGGAGAGTAAATGCTTTGAAAATGATGAGGGCAATGAATGTACAGATATGCTTTACATAATTGATGTATTTATAGATTGTGATGACAGTTGTATGAACCGCTAATAAAACATTTTTAAAAAAGAATAAAACAAATAAATAAAATAGTTGCAAAGATGTTTAAAAAATTTACAGATTAGGAGATCATGTTTCCTCAATCTAAACCAAGTAAGATATCACTAAGTCGGTTCTTAATCATAGTGACTCCATGTACAACAAAAGAAAACACTGCCTGGTGCTGTCATCATAATACTATTTGGCATGTCTTATCACATCGTTAAAGTGTCAATCCATTTGTCTAAGAAGTCTACATAAAGGCATGTACATATGAAAATATGTTCATATATGTAAATAGGAAAATAGATCTATGTGCATATATTTATAGGTTTAGTATTAAGGGAACAGAAGGACATTGGGTCTCCACTGAAGTACTCCCTCAATACAAAAATACGTTCTTCTATTAAATTGGCATTCTATGATGCTCAGCTTCTCAACACAACCAATGAAGGCAAAGTGGGTGAATAAGCAAATATGGTGAAGAAAGCTGATGGTGCCCGGCTATCAAAACATATAGCATCTGGGGTTAAAGGCTTAAAGGTAAACAAGCGGCCATCTAGATCAGAAGCTACAGAGACAACATGGAAGAAACACACCAGCCTGTTTGATCATGGGGTGCCAAATATATCAGAAATCATGCGTGCTCAGCTCCCTGATACGATCCCTGAAGACAGATGGATGAATAAGCAAAAGTGGTGAAGAAAGCTAATGGTGCCTGCCTATCAGAAGATAGAGTGTCTGGGGTCTTAAAGGCTTGAAGGTACATAAGTGGTCATGTAGCTCAGAAGAAACAAAGCCTACATGAAGGGAACACACAAGCCTGTGCGATCATGAGGTGTCAAAGGGATCAGATGTCAGGTATCATCAGAACAAAAAATTGTATCATAGTGACTGAGGGGGGAGTGAGGAGCAGAGACCCAAATCCCATTTATTGGCCACAGGACATCACCTTACCGAAGGGTCTTGTGGAGGAGAAGAGCCAATCAAGGTGGGATGTAGCAACAATGAAACATACAACTCTCATCTAGTTCCAAAATGCTTCCTCCTACCCCACTATCATGTTCTAAATTCTACCTTACAAATATGGGTAGACCAGAGGATGTACACTGGTACAGATAGGAACTGGAAACGCAGGGAATCCAGGCCGGATGATCCTTTCAGGACTAGTGGGGTGTGTGGTGATATTGGGATGGTGATTTGGAAAGGGCAATGGATTACAATGATCTATATGTGACCTCCTCCCTGGGCGATGGACAACAGAGAAGTGGGTGATGGGAGACATTGTACAGGGCAAAATATAACAAAATAATAATTTACAAATTGTCAAGGGTTCAACGAGCAGGAAAATGAGCTGCTTCAGGGGCTTAGGTGGAGAGCAAATGTTTTGAGAATGATGAGCGTCACGTACGTAGAAATGTGTTTTACACATTTATATATGTATGGTTTGTGATAAGAAGTCTATGAGCCGCTCATCAATAATGAAAAAGAAAAATGGTTACATTATGGAAAAAAGACCACAGAAACAAAAACCCTGAATAGTGAAAGTAACAGTCAAGATATCAATAGTTACATTGCATTAGATAAATCTGCTGAACCATGCCTCTTTAGAATATTGAAAAGAAATTACCTTGACCACTAGGCTCACCTGACCAAAACATCCTATTGTCCATTGCTTCATGTGCATGTGAGAGATGGACGAAGGAAGGCTGAAGAAGAATCAATGCATTAGAATTGTAGTTCTAGCCAAGAATATCTCACATACCGTGGATAGCAAGAGGGCAAACAAGTGTGTCTTGGAAGGAGTAATGTCAGAGTGCTACTTAAGGTTCATATTATATACTTTGGACATATTGTCAGAAAAGAGCATTCTTTAGAAAGGATATTCTGTGGGGTAAAGATGAGGAGCAGTGAAAAATATGAATCCGTCTACTCAACAGATTAACAAAATGATTGTGACAATGTGTTGACCCTCACATCATGGCCCACCAAGCCCTGAGGACGATATTCCTTCTCAAAGGAGTCAATGCACAGAGAGGACCATAGGACCAGCCCCACCACAAGACATGGAATCCCTCAATGACCCATAGCGTTATGAGGGACAGCATTAGTGGAACAGTGTGAGAAATGTGCCCGATCTGACCCCAGCACACTGGGGTGAAACACTAAGGGCATGCAAAAGAGCAGCAAGGGGAGTGAAGCAATTAAGTCCCTAGGGAATACAAAAAATAGACTGTGTGGCCAGGGCGTGTTACCCGATCAGACTCAACCGACTGAAAATACTCTTAAGGGACAACAAACAGACCTGGGATGATTTCTAGTCTTTTGCTTTTTTTTTTTTTGTCAGTGGTTGTTTTTGTTGTTTTGTTTAACTCTGTCTTGTTTTTGTGCTTCTCATTATTATCTCTGTATGTCTATCTAGATAAGATAGGCAGGATAAACACATCAGAGGAGAAAACAATGGGACTGATGGTTCTGGGGAGACACAAGAGACGGGATGCGGGGAGGGGGTGCGCAGAAGGAAGTGGGTGTTAACCTGGGAACAAGGGCACAACAAGTGATCTAAAAAACGATGTTGAGGAGCGTGTAGGATGCCTTGTAGGGCTTGATCAAGGGCATTGTAACCAAGTGGAATTATTGAAACCTGAATGAAGGCCAAACATGATAGTGGGACAAGAGGAAAGTAAGAGGAAAGAACTAGGAGACAAAGGTCATTTAAAGAGGTCTAAATACAGTCCTGTACATATGTAAATATATTTATATATAAGGAGAGGGAAATAGATCTATGTACATATATTTATATGTTAAGAATTAAGGTAGCAGACAGACATTGGGTCTCTACTCAAGTACTCCCTCAACGAAAGGACATTTGTTCTAATAAACTGGCATTCCATGATGCTCAGCTTCCAGACACAATTGATTAAGACAAAGTGATGGATAAGCAAATGTGGTGAATAAAGCTGATGCTGCCCAGCAATCAAAAGATATAGCATCTGGGGTCCGAAGTGCCATCCAGCTGAGAAGAAACAAAGTCCACATGGAAGAAGCACACCAGCCTGTGTGATCATGAGTTGTCAATGGGATCAGGTATCAGGCATCAAAGACCCAGAATAAAACATCCTATCAATGTGAATGAGGGGGAGTGGGGAGTGAGGCTCAAAGCCCATCTGTAGGCAATTGGACATTGCCTTACAAAAGGGTGTGTTGTAGAGAGTTCTCTAGAGAAACAAAACCAGGACACTTGTAATTTTATATGCATGTATGATATAATTTATATAAAATCATATATGCTCTATATGTCTATTATATATAATATGTAGAATCACATATATAATCATTATCTATAAAATCATTATATAGAACACATACACTCATTTATATATGATTTTATATATAAATATATAATGGATGGCTACATAAGGCACAAAAGAATATAGCAGCTAATAAGTCCACACAGCAGTACAGAGTGCTCAGTTCAACTCACTTCTGTGAAACATGTAATATACTGGAAGGCCTTCAACTCATGAGGGCCACTGTGTCCAAGGTCTGTGAAGCAGACAGGTAAGTCTTATGTAGGTCAATGCAGGCAGTTTGAACAAAGCTAGCAAACAGCAGGGCAGGTCATCAACAGTCAGCAAAACAGAATCTGACAGTCCCAAGCTCAAGTGATGTATACACCAGCAACATGACAATGCAGTTCTCAAAGGAACTTCAACCTCTAGGGACAATATCCACAGGTTGGCAGTCCACCAGTTAGTGTAGTTTACAAGTTGGAGCAGAGAAGTAGTGGGCGCACACTGATCTGATCACAAGAGACCAAGGGAGAGAGAGGCAGGGATTGCCTAGCCATTTATCTCTTTGCCCTCCAATCAAACTGCAACATTATTAATACCATATGTTCCTATTGCCCAGGTTGGCACAATAAACCTACCTATCAGAAAGGGTCACCAGGAAGAGAAGAGTCAGTCAGGGTGTAGTATTGCACCGATGAAACATACAACTTCCCTGTAGTTCCTTAATGCTTCCTTCACGCCACCATCATGACCCCAATTCTACCATACAAATCTGGCTAGAGCAGAGCATGTACACAGGTACAGATAAGAGCTGGAAACACAGGGAAACAAGGGCAGATAAAACCCATCAGGACCAATAATGAGCGTAGCAATACCAGGAGGGTAAGAGGGAGATGGGGGATGAAGGGGGAAAGGATCACAATGATCTACATATAACGCCTTCTCAGGGGGACGGACAACAGAAAAGTAGGCGAATGGAGACATCAGTCAGTAAAGACATGAAAAAATAGTAATTTATAAATTATCAAGACTTCATGAGGAAGGAAAACAAATGAGGAGCTGATACCAAGGGCTCACATAGAAATAAAATGTTTTGACAATGATGGCAACATATGTACAAATGTGCTTGACACAATGGATGTATGTATGGATTGTAATAAGAGCTGTACAAAACACTAATAAACTGAGTTAAATATATAAATTATATAATTAAAAGAGAAACCCATACGTTCATCCTCAATTGTGAGGATGGCACAAGAGTGTGCCGTGTCTTGCTCTGTTGTGCAATGGGGCGCTGTGGGATGGAATTGACTCAATGACAGCTGACATGACAACCGTCTCAGAAACTGTAAATATACACCCCACACAAACACAAAGACATATTAGTGTGTTGTTAGTTATGATTGCAAAGATATTTCTCGTATTAAAAAGGGAAGAGGTTTCTTCCGTTAAAAAAAATTACAACAAACAAAGTGACAACAAAACCACTGAGGAATTTCTACCCCTCATTAATCCATTCTTTGGAGGTGAGCCGGTGGTGATTCTCTAAGGGCCTCACAGCATGCCATACGGCAGAGTGTTTTCATGAACCTGCGCTCGAGTCTAAGGGCAGCACAGTGACTAACTTTTGAGCCGCTACTTGTTTTTCAAGGGAATTGTAATTCATGTAGTCCTGGACAGACACTGAAGGGTCAGCTGGAACATCCGAGGATCCAGCAGAGCAAGGGACTGACCACAGTTCCTCACTGGATTTCAGGATGCTTAGAAGGTCTATAATCAATTGAATTAAAATAAATTTCCTTGAGAAACTTCCAGCCTAACTGTAAGATAGATGAAATCTGTAGATTCTGGCAGCTAGAGTATTCACATAGAACGAATGAACACATTTTTAAAATGATTTGTTGCTTAAGTTCAACTTATTGGGTTCCAACATAACAATAGTTTTGAGAGAGCACTTAGTAACACCTTCTAGGAGACCAGAAATAACCTGATACCAATGTCAGATAATGATACTTTAAGAAAAATGTATTGTTGATAATGGATCAGAATGAAAAAGTTACTTTAAAAATTGGAAATTGAGTCCGACAATATATTAAAATAAGTATATATCATGAATAATTCTATTTGAATCCAGAATTGATTTAACACAAGAAAATAAACTCTCAAACATGACTACTGAAGGGGAAAAGAGTCAATTATCTAAATAGACATAGAAAAATAGAAAGAATACCTACTAAACAAAGCCAAAAGCTTTTCCTGTTAAAAAGAAAACAACTACAAACCTAACAAGAAATAGGTCAAAGCCAATATGCTACTATACATGTGTGGAAAAAACAAAGAAACATTGCAAACGTCACATGTAGGAGAATGAGAAAAAATTAACCCAACCTCAGAATCAGAACAAACGTGTCCATTTTCATCACTCATATTAAAAATTGTACTAGATAGACTAAACAGAAAAACACAGTGAAAGAAAATTATTTCCAGAAAAAAAATGAGAATTCATTATTCATCGTGAATTAATGCTTTCATATAGAAAGATTCCAAATAGGTCATAAATACTATAGCGAGTAAATGAAAAAAAAGTCATAGGCTGCATTTCAACATACAAAAATAACTTGTTACTTAAGTCCCTAACGATTAACTGCAAATCCCCAACACCCAAACCATTAACCATGATATATTAACATTCTGAGCATCTTTTCAACATACTGATACCCTCCTAAAACACAAAAGGGGGAGGAGGTGATGCTGTTTGCCAGAGAGCAGTGAGAGCTGGTCAGCCTACCTGCAGGGCTAAAACGAGCAAAAAAAAATTAGCCGGCTTACATACAAATTCAGCATGTAGCACACAGTTTGCCCGAATGGGACTACTGGTCGACTTCCGAAGTGGTTATCCAAAAGGATTGTGTGGTACACACACATGCACGTATACACGCACCAAGATCACATAAGTAAAATAACGAAATGTGAATGTAGCTCTTTTGTGAAATATTTTGAAACAAAGACATCTGAAAAAACAAAACGGAATCCAACTCAGACCTTTGCAAAAGTTTGTGAGCACAGGAGGGAGAGCCTGTGGACCCACAGGGTGGGAAAGTGCAGACTGCGGGCCTGGGCTCCAACCCACACAGGCACAACCCACACACAAGCGCTCATGTGAGCTTCTCCAACCTGTTGTCCAAGAGGACCTCGTAGTGGACCTCCTAAGTAGAGAT
The DNA here is from genome assembly GCF_050624435.1 of Tenrec ecaudatus. Classification (NCBI taxonomy): domain Eukaryota; kingdom Metazoa; phylum Chordata; class Mammalia; order Afrosoricida; family Tenrecidae; genus Tenrec; species Tenrec ecaudatus. The sequence goes on along the minus strand of NC_134538.1, from coordinate 20,382,946 downwards.
GAGAAAAATAACTAAGCCCCAGCTCAGTGGCTGGTCTATCCAACTTGTAGAGCAGGGGGCGGCCAGGGCTCCGGGTTAGGGGGCATCAGGTAGTGTGGCAGCTGCTCCAATCTCTCCCTCTCTCCTCCTTCCTCTCCACTGTCCTCCCTCCTCTCTCCCAGCCCCTCACCCCTCCATCCCCATCTTTCCAGGAAGATCTGATCAGATCCTTCCGACTTTGAAGAAATAAAAAGTGATGTCCCTATGAACATTTGGGCACCATAAGCCAGTTATCCCTGTGGTAACTTTTCCAACACTTCCTGCTTAAAACCCCAAAGGTCAGAAGGATGGTGAGGTTCCCCTTTCACGGTCTGTATTCCTACTGAAAATCAAGATCCAGTGAGCTTTAGTCCTTCTGCTCCACAATCTCAAGAGGTTTCTGTCTGCCTTGAGCTCGCCTTAGGACACCTGCGTTACCTTTTCCAGGTGCACCGTCCCAGTGAAACAACCCACCTGAAGCTGCGAAGTTCCTGCCTGCCAAGGGAGGGGCCCCAAGCAGGCTGCAGCTAAGGCTAAGAGGAAGCACAATAATTAATATCAGAGAAGCAGCAAGGAGACCTACTCCCTGTATGTGCTCAAGGTGCTCAAGCAGGTCCACAGGGACACAAGCATCTCTTCCAGGGAGATGTGCATCATGAACTTGTTGATCAATGACACCCTCGGGCACATCGACTGCAAGGCATCTCAAGTGGCACTTTCCAAGCAGCACTGATACCTCACAGCCGGGGGCATCCAGGCGACCTTGCGCCTGCTGCTGCCTGGACAGCTGGCCAAGCGGGCCATGGCCCAGGGCACCAAGGCCGCTGCCCACTACACCAGTTCCAAGGAAATTGACCTTCAGCCTCACCGCGCTCAAACCCAAGGCCCTTTTCAGGTCCACATCTGTGGTCTTCCCAAAGAAAGGGATTGAACGCATTGGCCATACCTCGTTTGTGGTTTGTCTGTTTTGGTTTGGTTGAATCTTTCATGCATAGTTTATTTAGTTAGATAGATTTCATGATGGAAATCTTCTTTCCTTTTTGAACATTTTTTAGCCCATTATAGCTACAAATCCCACACATTTCCTCAATTCAGTAGTTCAATCATCTCAAAAAGAACTGCCACATTACCTCAATTGATTTCACCACATTGTGTATTTTCTCACCACGATTAAATTGCCTTTCAAATGGCTTGTGTAGTCACTTTCAGTTCTAGTGCTCCGTCCCCTCCATCCTTCATTCTTTATTCCAAGTCCCCTCACCCTCCCAACTCCACCATCCCCGCTGGCTCCACTCCACGCAGACATCCTTACAAACCCTCGCATCTTATTTCATCTCTAGAATCCACTCCTTCTGTGCTTGACAAACCGGCAAACCCAATGGAAACAATAAAAAATAGAATGGAAATCAAGTGGGAATGATTTTTTTGGCACTTAACGATCTTTATTTTCACAGTGAAATTTAGTTTTTTAAAAATAGGACAAATTCTATTGTGACTCCGTTCTAGTCAGAGACTGCAAATTCTATTACAGCCAAGGCAGGCTTTAAGGAACCCATGAAACAGTCAGTCCTAGATAAGTGAGCACTGTCAGGCCAGAGTAGGTAACAATGTCTTTGCCACGCCCATGCCCTTGGCAGTGAACAAAGGCTCTTGGCAGAAGTGCAGAGCAGCTCCTGGTCCCAGGTGGCACCTCACTCCCCGCTGAGCTTACCAGTGGAGTTGGGCAGAGGACTTGGGAGATACGGGCATGGTCAGAGCCTGGTCACTTGACTTGACCTCCACAGCCTGATAGTTGCCTATAGATTGCGGCCTTGTGGTACACTCCTTCCATAGCTCGGCCAGCTCCTCTCGCTGCCACAACTCCTCTAAGCACTGGGCATTTTGGGCTTCCAGCTCAGCAATTTTCCTTTCCAGCTCCCAGTGCTCCTGGGCTCTCTTCTCTGTGGCCAGCTGAAAAGGTTCCAGGACAGCTGTGTTTTTCTTCTCTTGCTCAGCAATAAAGGGCTCCTGGGAGACGGTGGTGTTTGGTCGGGCCTGGAAGCAAGCTGCTTCCTTCTGCTGTTTTAGTTCTTCCTCCAGCTTGTGCTTCCTAGCCTGCATCCTCATAGCCCCCCTTCTATCAGTCTCGAAGCAGAAAGGCTCAATCTGGGTCGCTGCTTTCGCCTTCTTCTCTGGCAGGTCCATGCTGTCAAAATGGGGCAGAGGACATGCTTTGAACTCGGGCACCTTCCACGTCTGCAGTTTCTATTTTCCTCTCCTTCTGCAGCTGGCGCTCCTTGTCCTGAGAGTCAAAGGAGAAAGGGCACACTTTGACAGTTCTTGCTCCTGGAATCTGGGCCTTGAAAGGCCTTCCATAATATGGCCCCGGTTGAGCCTTTATCACCACCGCCTCCTCCTCTTCCTCTTCTTCTTTGGTGAGCACTCGAACTCTGCTCTTCAGAGAGAAGGCAGGGGACTTAGGGATGGTAAGCGGAAGTTCCTTCTTTTCAGGCACACCCACAACCTCTTGCAGAATCTTGGTAGGGCAGGGTCTAGAATGAAACTCAAAGTGCCCTTCCTCTGATTTCTTCCTGGGCTCTCGTTCCGGAATTCTTTTCTTCATTACCAAATCAACCCCGATGGAGTGAGTGGGTGGCTTCATAGGTGGTTTCGTGGGCAACATGGGCCCATCTTCAGGAATTCTGGGATCAAGCTCCTGGGCTCTGAATGTGCATTGCTGCATTTTCTGTAGCAGCTCAGCCTCCTGGTCTGTTGAACTTCCGTAGACCACCGGCTCCGTGTGCTGTTTGGTTTGTAGCATGGGAGAATGTGGGTCTCTGCAGATCTTGACCTCTGAAGATGTGAATGGTAACAGGTTCATTTCATTATTCTTGCTCCTCGAGCGATATCTGTCCGGGGTTTGTTTATGGAAGGCTTCAATCTGCTGTGCAAGGGGCACATATGTAGAAGTTGCTTCTTTGAATGTTCTTTCCTTTCCTTGGGACAGGTTGAAAGGCTTGATAATAGTGAATCCCTTAGTCACTCAGGCAGAAGAGGGAGGATACTTCCGCAGTTCAGCTGTGAAGTTCACTTCCTTGTACTCCTGACTCTTGGGTGATTTGATTCTCTCATAGGTGCAGAAGTCAAAGTCCAGAGACTTGGTTACCTGGCTGGCTGACTTCTTCCCAGGTTGGCCTGCTGCTTCAGGAGTAAAGTTCTAGAATTCTTCAACTTATTTTTGCACTCCCACACCTTCCTGCTGCATTTTCATTCGCTTTTCCAATTCTTGCTCCTCGGTGCTTTCTAGAACCTTCTGCCTGACAGGAAGCGTACACGGCACAATGAGTCCGCTCTTGGCTCTCTCTGGAGTCACTGGCTGAGCACGACTGTCTTCCACTGGCTTCTTGTTGTTGCTAGAAGCTTTCATTTGTTCAGAGGGTGGAATTTCAGTTGCGATGACAGAAGTGGCACACCGCTTGGCATTCAGATTGACACAATGCTTCTGTTCCATATCCTTCTGAGCAGAGAGCTAGGGAGATCTCTTCTGAGGATGGGCCTGGGTAAAAATATAAACAAGGAGTAGGGGAAAAGTGCCACCATCACTATTTTAAAAGCCAGCGAAGACGTCTTTGTCATAGACCCAGCAAGAGATTTTGCACCTAGAACAGACACTGGTCCGGTCTAGAGGGAGTTCAGCAGAAGCAACAGACCCGGGCTCACCTTTCAGCTGAAGAGGCGGACAGAGTCTTGGGGAGAGCCACCGCTGTTGTGGGACATCACCTCAGCAAAGCCATTTTGTACTTAAAAGTCATACAAGAAGTGGGGTGGGTAGGGGAGGGTATTGTTTATATCTCCACGGGGTAAATGAGACCAGTGTCGCAAGGTGTGAATGCAATATCCCGGCGTGGAGTAGGGAACCAGTGGAGAGGTCTGGGCGGCTGGCCCCAGCAATAAAAATGAAGTGGATTTCTGCCCCTCATCCGAGAAGAATTTGTATCAAAGGATGACATTGATTCTGCGGCTCCAGGAGATGGACATATCTGATCAGAGCACATGATAGCAAATGAAGGGGGAGGAGGAGAGAGTGGAACTCAGCCTGGCCCACCAGGCTGTGAGGATGATGTTCCTGATTAGAGCAGTAGTCCACAAAGAGAACAGCATGGCTGGCCCCACTATGAGACATGATGCCCCATAGTGACCAAGGGCGATACAGGGGACAGCACCGGAGACACAGTGTTAGATTTGCACCTGACCTCTTCCCACCACGCCAAAGCAAAGCACTGGGGGAGTGCAGCGGAACAGCAAGGGAATGGAGTGGCAAGGTCCCCAGGGAATGCTGAAAGTGGACTTTGGGGCCAGGGCGTGGTACCCCGACAAACTGGACTGGAAAACACTCCTAAGGTCCAACAAACGAACCTTGAACTAAATACAAGCTTTTCTTTCGTGATGTGTTTTGTTCTTTGCCAGTGGTTTGTTGTGGCTGTTTTGTTGTATACAGTTGCTTTGTGTTCCTCTGTCTTGTTTTTGTGCATGTTATTGTCTCCACAGATCTGTCTAAATAAAACAGGCTGGATGAACTATCTGGAGGAAAAACAACGGGACCGACGGTTCCGGGCGGACTTGGGATAGGGGGAAGTGGTGGGGGGCGGGTAAGGAAGTGGAGTTAACAAACACAGGGACAAGGGAACAACATGGGAGCCAAAATGGTTGTGAGGGAGGAGTGGCTGGCCTGGTAGGGAATGATCAAGGGTAAGGTTACTTAAAGAAGAGGTATAACTGTAACCCAAGTGGGGACGGATCATGGTAGTAGGGCATGAAGAAAGTCAAGGGAGATGGAGGAAAGAGCTCAGAGTCAAAGGGCATATATAGAGGTCTAGACAAAGACATGTACATGCAAATATATATATATATATGGATGGGGAAATAGATCTCTGTGTCTAACTTTTTAGGTTTAGTATTAAGGTGGCAGAAGGACCTTGGGCATCTCCTCAAGCCCTCCTCAAAGCATGAATACTTTCTTTAATTAAATTGGCACTCTACGATGCTCACCCTCCCAACACAACTGCTGAAGCCAAAGCGGGTGAACAAATAAATGTGGTGAAGAAAGCTGATGGTGCCAGGCTATCAAAAGAGATAGTGTCTGGGGTCTTAAAGGCTTGAAGATAAACAAGCAGCCATCTAGCTCAGAAGCAACAAAGCCCACATGGAAGAACACACCAGCCTGTGTGATCACTTGGTCCCGAAGGGATCAGTTATCAGGCATCAAAAAACAAAAAATCATATCATTGGCTGCACACCTCCATGATATGATCGCCGAAGACAAACCGGTGCATAAGAAAATGTGGCGAAGAAAGGTGATGGTGCCCGGCTATCAAAAGAGATAGTGTCTGGGGTCTTAAAGGCTTGACGGTGAACAAGCGGTCATCTAGCTCAGAAGCAATAAAGTCCACATGGAATAAGCACACCTGCCTGTGTGATCATGAGCTGCCAAAAGGACCAGGCATAAGGCATCTTACAAAAAAAGTATATATATATATACACACACACACACATACCATAGTGAATGAAGGGGGAAGTGCAGAGTGGAGACCCAAAACCCATTTGTCGGCCACTAGAGATCACCTCATAGAGGGGTTTAGGAGTGGAGATGGGTCAGTCAAGGTGCGATGTAGTACCGATGAAGAACACAGCTTTCCCTCAGATCCAGGATATTTCCTTCCCCCAACTACCATGATCGAATTCTACCTTGCGGGACTGGGTGGGGCAGAAATTGTGCCCTGGTGCATGTGGGAGCTGGAAGCACAGGGAGTCCGGGGTGGATGATGCTCAGGACCAGGGGTGTGAAGGGCAATAATGGTAGAGTAGAGGGTGAGTGGGTTGGAAAGGGGAGATTGATTACAAAGATCCACATGTGACCTCCTCTCTGGGAGACAGACAGCAGAGAAAGCGGGAAAGGGAGACTCCGGATAGGGCAAGATATGACAAAATAACAATCTATAAATTATCAAGGGCTCGTGAGGGAGGGAGGAGTGGGGAGGGAGGGAAAAAAAAGAGGACCTGATGCAAAGGGCTTAAGTGGAGAGCAAATGCTTTGAAAATGATTAGGGCAAAGAATGTATGGATGTGCTTTATACAATTGATGTATGTATATGTATGGATTGTGATAAGAGTTGTATGAGTCCCTAATAAAATGTAAAAAATAAGAAAAGAATGATGGCAATATATGTATTAATATGTCTGATACAATTGATGTATGGATTGTAACAAGAATTGTAAGAGCCCCCAATAAAATTATCTTAAAATAAAAAAAATTTAAAAGTGGAGTGGAATACTTCCTATAATTGGCTCAAATGCTGAGGAAAATCAAAACTTAGTAACATTTGTTGAACCACAAAGAGGCTAGAGGACGTAAGGACCAGAAACTTACAGATAAGTTCCCCAGAATGCTCAGGACATTGTGATCAGAAACTTACAGATAAAGATCCCTAAATATTCCAGAGGGGCCAGTCCTTGGGTATGGCATGATGACTGGTGAAGTAGATGGTAGTGAAGTGTAAGCTCTCAGTAGCTGCCACACAGACTCAAGCACTGATGGTGACGATGGCCCAGGGCCAGGCAGTGCTTTGTTTGGATGCACAGAGGCCACTCGATGGCAACTAACAACAACAATGCAAACTGAAACAAACTTAATTGATCTGGCTGTTTGCATCAGGGACAACTCAAAATAGCATCACTTAAAAATAGACATCTTGATAATACGAACGTGTTTACATTCAGAGCATTAACCATGAACCAGTGCTGAACTAGAAAAAGAAAACAGACTCGGGGAAAAGCACTGCCAGGTCATAGTTGGCTCCAGGTGGGACACTTCTGTGTGAGAGGACAGAGTGTCAGATATGAACATCATTCTGCTCTGACATGTTACTCATCCTGAACCAGACCCATCTGACTTCGACCTGAAACCCTCAGAGTGTCCTACTTGTAGTAAGCCACTGAGATCTCCACAGTGAGTCTGGTATTTCAGAAGCAGGTCAACAGAACTGTACTCTAACTTTCATCTAGTATTCCAGCGCTGAACGGTTTTCACCACCCAGAGCCTCCAGCTGCACTCAGTGACTTTAGGAAAGTTTCCCAGGTTTCTTGAGATTCATCAAACACTAGTGTTTGAAATTTCAGGTGGTGTCATTTCTCTATCATATAAGACAGGCTACTGCATGAGACAATAGTTTCTCCTGTTACAATTGTTTGCTTCATAGATATCACTTGTAGAAGAGCAGGAGCCATAAAAATGGAAGAAATCCTTTGTAAGAAACTGAGATGGAGAAGCATCCCCACACCACGACAGGAAACCATGCCTGAAACTGTCTATCTGCACCTGCTCTTAGGTTGTATCCTGTGATCTGTGGGTCCTGAGCACCCCGTGAGGGCCCACTTCATCTCGTGCTCACTTCCACAGAATTCTGGCAGCACTAGTTCCCACACAGAAATCTACTACATATTAAGTATCCAGCATCAATGCCATCATCCAAAGTTATCAAGGGTTCTTTGCTTTTTCTAACATATGGTCACACTTTTCCAGGTGAATACCATTGAAACTGCGGTGGCTTCTGTCAGGGGCCCTCATTCCTCAAGGTGACAGCTCTATAATTAGCACTCTAAAGAGATCTTCCACAGTAGACTCCCCAAATGCAATATGCTATTTAATTTAATTATGGGGACAAGTAAAATGAACTATTGAAAGACTTCACTTTTTAGTCTTTTTAAGTGGGTGCACTGGAAAATAACCAAGTCCCTGCACAGTGGAAGATTTACCCACCTTGTCGATCAGGGCGCAGACAGGGCTCCGGGATAGGGGCCATCAGGGAGAGTGGCAGCTGCTCTAATCTCTCCCTCTCTCTTTCTGCCTCTCCTCTGTCCTCCCTCCTCTCTCATCTACCCCAGCCCCTCACCCCTCCATCCCCATCTTTCCAGGGAGATCTGATCAAATCATTCCCACTTTGAAGGATTAAAATGTGAGGTCTCTATGAAAGCGTGGACACCTCAAGCCAGTTATCCCTGTGAGAACTTTTCCAACACTTCGTGCTTAAAACCCCAAAGGTGAGAAGGATGGTGAGGTCCCACTTTCATGGTCTGTATTCCTACTGAAAATCAAGATCCAGTGAGCTTTAGCCCTTCTGCTCCACAACCACAAGAGGTTTTTGTCTGCCCTGAGCTCGCCTTAGGACACCTGCGTTACCTTTTTCCAGGTGCAGGGTCCCAGTGAAACAACCCACCTGAAGCTGCGAAGTTCCTGCCTGCCAAGGGAGGGGCTCCAAGGAGGCTGCAGCTAGGGCTCAGAGGAAGCACAATAATTAATACCAGAGAAGCAGCAAGGAGACCTACTCCCTATATGTGCACAAGGTGCTCAAGCAGGTCCACAGGGACACCAGCATCTCTTCCAGGGAGATGTGCATCATGAACTCGTTGATCAATGACACCCTCGGGCATATGGGCCGCAAGGCATCTCAACTGGCACTTTCCAAGCAGCGCTGAAACATCACGGCGGGGGGCATCTAGGCGACCTTGCGCCTGCTGTTGCCTGAACAGCTGGCCAAGCGGGCCATGGCCGAAGGCACCAAGGCTGCCGCCCACTACACCAGCTCCAAGGAAATTGTCCTTCAGCCTCACATGCGCAAAACCCAAGACCCTTTTCAGGTCCACATCTGTTGTCTTCCCAAAGAAAGGGATTGAACACATTGGCACTACCTCCTTTGGGGTTTATTTGGTTTGGTTTGGTTGAATCTTTCATGTATAGTTTATTTCGTTAGATAGTTTTCATGATGGAAATCTTCTTTCCTTTTTGAACACTTTATGGTCCATTAAAGACACAAATCCCACACATTCCCACAATTCTGTACTTCAATCATCTCAAAAAGAACTGCCACATTATCTCAACTGATTTCACCACATTGTGTATTTCCTCACCACGATTAAATTGCCTTTAAAATGGCTTGTGTAGTCACCTTCAGTTCTAGTGCTCAGTCCCCTCCATCCTCCCAACTCCACCAGCCCCCCGGCTCCACCCCACGCAGACATCCTAAAAAACCCTCGCATCTTATTTCATCTCTAGAATCCACTCCTTCTGTGCTTGACAAACCGGCAATAGTGGAAACAATAAAAAATAGAAAGGAATTGAAGTGGGAATGATGTTAAAAACCATAATAATATAGAGATAAAAATATAAACAAGGAGTAAGAAAAACGTGCCACTATCAATATTTTAAAAGCCAGGGAATATGTCTTTGTCATGGACCCAGCAAGAGATCCTTGCACCTAGGAGAGTCTCTTGTCTGGTCTAGAGGGAGTTCAGCAGTAGCAACAGACTCAGGGCTTACCTTTGACCTGGAGAAGTGCAAGGAGTCTCGGGGGGGAGGCACTGCTATGTGAAAGGAACAGGGGAGGGGAATCAGGAGACCTGCAAAGCGAAGAATCTGGAAACCCCAAAGCCTGGCCGGTATCCCCCTTTCTCCAACAGGGACTCCCACCGTGAACCCTAACCAATCCTAAAGTGGTGAAATAGATTCTGCCTCTAGGGACACCCGCCTATTCTCACCAAGAGAAGCAGGGTCACCCAGCCCACATGCAGGTCCAGGAGCCCAGCGCCTCTCACCTGGGAGCGCCGGCAACAGGGTGCTCAGGGTGTGGGTGCTTCTCTGGCACCTGGAGCAGAGCATGGTCCAGTGGCATCCTCGCAATCAGTTGCAGTTCCCTCTAAGAAGCTGCCACTTCTGGCCCTGTCTGAGTTTGACAGGAGTGGGAGGAGCTGGCGTGGTCAGGGAAGAGTAGGGTCTCTGCCTTCATTCCTCTCAAGACAGCTCTTGCCCCGCCAACTTCTGCTGAGGCACCAATACAGGTGCATCGAGAGGGGGTGGGAGGGTCTGGGGGAGGATTCAGGGAGAGGAGGTCCCTGCCAAAGCGTCACCAGGTGTGGCTTAGGCAGCAGCTGCAAAGATTCAGATAACAATGGCCTAAGGCATCAGTATTTGCCCCCATGCAGAGAGCGTGCCTGGGTGACATGGGTGCAATAGAACCATGTACATCGATGTGTAAGCCTGTGATCAGATTCCCCGCATGTGCATCCTCCTAACTCGAAACACTCAACCATCCAATCCTGTCAAGGGGTTAATGGGGCTGCAGCAAGAACTAAGAATTCTAGCTTAGCCTCTGCGGGGAAGGACCATTCTGCGACCTACAGCACTGTCATGTATGACAGATTTTTAGGAACAGACAAGTACCCAGTGTTTCTGTCTAGGTAAATTACCTGTCAGTTTAACAAAATGTAAAAATAAAACTTAAGCAGGAGCACTGAAAAGGGAGTAGAGGAAGGTGGGCGGGAGAAAGGTTGTTAACCTTGCCTGTCCTTAGAGTAGGAATTTGTACTATCCTCTTGTTTGATTGTGCCGTGAAATTTTGGGGACAGTTAAACATGCAAGTTAAGTTATTTGATGATGCTTATCATGATCTATGCACTCTGCTAATTTAATTTATCACTCACTCGAGGTTCTATCAGTCCAAGGGGTCAAGTATATGCGCAGTGTTTGGGGAGACTTCTCCAAGTTGAGTGGTCTGAAATTTAAATTTGCTTCCTGCAAGTAATTCTTTGCTGCCGGAACTCTCAGAACAAGTGTTTATGGGGAAGATCAAACTGAAGTATTTCCCGATTAACTTGCATCCGTAAGGATTGTGCTTCTTTTATGATTGTTATACTTGGGAATTCCTTTATGAAAGTTCAAGTGAGATTCCAAAGTTGCAGGCTGAAAAATGAAGACAGGAGAATTTTAACACTGTGTTACATTTCCCAAGATGGTCAGATAGTTCCCCAGACTGTACAGAAACTGTCACCTGACTTTACCAGGAATCAACAAGTCACTTATCAGCAAATATGTACTGAATTAAACCGATTTATGTTCCCAGTCCTGATGTAGCTACCTTATCCTTAAATCTCTGGAAATGTAGCCTAGATTTTGCAACTAAAGGGAAATTTCTGTGGAAATACCTGCTGTATTAGACTGGGTAAACTAGAGAAATAAATCCAGGGACACTGAAATATGTGTAGGAAAGAGTTTTATATCAAAGACTAATAGAGAACAAGAAAACATTACAGCCCAGTCCAGATCAAGTCTAAAAGTCCGATATTAGGCCATATGTCCGATACTAGTCCATCATTTCCCCTTCAGACTCACACGGCACATGCAATGATAACGAATGCATGAAGACCCTAGGCCAGTGGGTGAAAGTCTTGTGTATTCAAAGGAGGTAGAAGCATCTTAGTGCTGGCGTGGGTCTCCATGGGGCTCTTCCAGCTTTCTGAGTGACTCAACAGCAGGAAGGTGAAACAGAGAGGGTAGCCCAGCTCCAGGGAGAAAGAGTAGAAGTTCCCAAAATCCTCAGGAGAAGGTCATGCCCACCAGGAGACATCATCAGGCTGTGACCTGATTGACAGGCTACCCTCCACCCTTAGACTTAGTCACCAAGTTGAAATTATGTAGCTACTACACCTGCTTTCATGTAAGGTTTTCTGTTTCCATGGATAAATCTTTAATTTTCCCCTCCCCCCCAGCAAAAAAACCCATCGTCATCGAGTCAATGCAGACTCAGAGTGACACTATAGGACAGGGTAGAGCTTCCGTGGTGACTTTCCCAGATGGTAAATCTTTGCTGGAGTAGAACGCTCCATCGTTCTCCTGTGGCGTGACAGGTGGTTCCAAACTGCTGGTCTTACAGCTAACGGCCCAACTTCTACCCAACACACACACAGGGTTTTGCTCATACATTGTAGAAGCACCCACATGGTACATGGAAGTAGAGTCCAAAAGGTCCCCTCAGTTGTACAAGCTACTTTCCATTGGGTTGCTATCCTAAAGTCAGTGATGGATCAGCAGAATGAGATGTGCCCAGCCACCACGACCAAGTGCTCCAAAAGGAGTCCCATTAGAAGGTCCTGGATAGAGTGGGAGGAAAATGTGGACCCAAACTCAAACTCACAAAAGAGACACTCAAGTCAATGGCCTTTAGTCACTTTCATGTTTGGAACTGAACTCGCCCCCTGCTAGGATAACCAGTCATGTAAGTAACATCAAGGACAGGATTTAGGTGATGCGGAAGAATGGAAACAGGTAAGTCTTGGACAAAGTGAGGTCAGTGATAGTGTGTTGTTGTTGTTTTAGTGGCCCTCAAGTAAGTTCCTGCTCATAGAGAACCTATGTACAATAGGATGGAACACTGCCAAGTCCTGCTCCATCTCAGGGTGGTTTTTATGTTTGATCCCATTGCTGCAGCCAATGAGCCAGTCCTTCACAAAGGCCTTCCCGTTTTCAGTTGCCCTTTTACTTTACCTAACATGATATGGTTTTCCCAGAATGGATCGCTCCTGATAACATATTCAAAGGCCATGATACAACATGTCACCATCCTCGCTTCTCGGGACATTTGTATGTGAGATCAAAGCTATTGTTAGTCTTGTTAATTCCCGTACAAAATTGCTTGAAACAGTGGATGGTGATAAGAGATGTAAAAGCCCCCAATACAAGTATTTAATAAAATAAATAAAATTCCATGAGACACATCCAGACTAACTGTAAGACTTTTAAAGGTGCAGATTCTGGCAGCTATGAATAAATACCATTTTACTGTATAAAATAAATACCATTTTACTGTATAATAAATGTAATAAATACATTTCCTATGAACAAATACCAGTTTATTGTATTGTTATTTAAGTTCCCAATATTTTAAAGAACTTCTTCAAGTAGCTCCATTATCAATATTGGTCTACAGTTTTCTTGAAGTATCCTTATATTACTGGTCTCATAGAATGTGTTATTAAGTGTTCTCTTACAACCATTGTTACATGTATACCCAATTAACTCAAACTTAAATAACAATGCAGTAAAACACCAGGTTTTTAGAAAAAAGTGCTCTTGTGTTGAGGGAGGGCTGGTGCAGAGGCCCAAAGTCCATCGAGTTTCTCAATGTATGGCCATATCAATATATGTACAAAGGGCAGTGCCTCTATTTTATGAATTAATATATTTATATACGTACACGCCTATGTTTATACCTCTATCCATAGCTTTGCTTCCTAGATGTTTTCTCTATTTCCTTTTACTTTTCTAGTGTCCCACCACCACACTCACCCCTTTTCTGCCTCTTAGTAATGCCTCTCAGCAAAATTGCTATTGTCCTAACACCCCCAGGATCTCATTTTTGAATTTAATTCTCGAGTTGATCCCTTATCTATGGAATTTTTTGATCACTGCTCGCTCTCCCTATCCCCTCCTCCCCAAAGGCCCTCCAGAACCATTGGTTCAGTTGCTTCCCATGTCTACATGGGTAGGCAAAACAACAAAAACCAAGACAAAACACAAAGAAAATGAAAGATTGAATAAAAATAGGGGGTGAAACTAGACAAGAAAACTTCAACCCCAAACAAAAAAGGATGCATAATCCTAGGTCCATCCACTGACCTTTATAACTATCTCCCCAACGGTCCTGGGGAGTGTCTAGAAACTGCTCCTCCTAGCCTGAAGTCTATTTTGGAGGCTCCTCAGGAGCTTTATGGCTTTCCTTGGCTCCCATTGCTGACCTGCTCTGTTCCCTCATTGCTTCACTCCACGGTTGAGGGGGTGGGCGTCAGCCCAGGCTCACTCTCCGCCATGTGTCCTTCTGTCAATATGTTCTCCAATGAGGGGACACCATGTCTCAAGCTGTGGCTGGCCCTACAGTCTTCTCTGTGTGCCCGGGCAGATTTTTGCAAATAATGGTGAATAAAAAATCTTACCACTTGTTGTTAATCCCATTCATTCAAATATCTCCAAATTAGAAGCACATAATTGAAAAGACATAATTAAGCTAAACAATCCTGTTTTTTTAAACTTTTTGTTTAATCTTTTTATTGGGGATCATAAGGCTCTTATCACAGTCTGTACATACATAAATTGAGCAAAGCACCCTTATACATTCGTTCCAAGTGGAAGGGAAATTATGAGAATGACGAGTGGAACAATCTTTATAATTAATTAATTTTCTTTGATTGGTAATTATGCGCTGCGACAATGGCATAGTACCCTCTTAGTATTCATAACTTACAAATGAGAAAAAAACAGACAGACAGAGAGAGAGAATATTTAAAATGTAATGGGTGGTTACCGTTGAACAATGAAGTTTGACAAGGGTTTATTTACTGACAAACACACCTTGTCTGATCATTGAGATGAACAGAAAAAAAGTGTCATCAAGTATTACATTTTATAATACAATAAACATGCAGATCACGATTCTAAGCTCTGGGTTTTGGGTGAGCTCTTATTTTATTTTAAATATTATACATTGTCGATTACTTCACTTGGTTTTGAATTCTCTCTGCATATATTTTAGGTTCTTGTTTGCTAATATTTTCATGTGTTCCCCTGTGTGCATGTGTGTCTGTCCGTGCAAGGTGTTCCTTGGGCTGCCAAGTGTTTCCTAAGAACATCTCCCACAGCAACTTCACCCAATCCACCTCGAGTTTATTCTGCCTTCATCTGGACCAGCGGTTTGCAACCTGTGGGTCACGACCCCTTTGGGGGTCGAACGGCCCTTTCGCTGGTGTCATATGATACATAAGAGTATCAAAATTACATTATGAAGTAGCAACAAAAATAATGTTATGGTTTGGGTCACCACAACATGAGGAACTCTCTTAAAGGGTCATGGCCTTAGGAAATTTGAGAAACCCTGATTTTCTGGACTCATCAAAGGATGGATATTCCAAATAAAGAAGGTACCTGGAGGATAAATTACATTGATTTAATAATGATGCTGAAGTATTTACAGGTGATTAACCTTTAATCAGTCTCTCACCTTCCCTCCTTTATTTCCCAGCTCCTGCTTAGGAAGTAGGTGAGCCTGGAGGCAGATAATTCAAGGTGCTGAAATTGGGGCAGATGTGGATTTCAGATCGGGCTGTGCTGTGTGGAAAGAGTGCATCATCCTTGCTTGGATGTTTTGTGCTTCCTGGAAGGTAAGAGTACCTGGAATCTGGACATGGGGACCTATTCCAGGCCAGATACCCTCAGCCAGTACGTAACCCAGGCTCAGGGAGGACATTGCCTTTTGCCTCCGGAAGCCCCTGGGGTAGAGCTCACAGATATGCAGCCTGTGCCAACATCCCGACTCTGAAACCTCCACTAAGGGCTTCTTGTTGCCGATTTGTCCACACCAGAGCCTCGCTTTCATTCCAGGGTATATGTAGAGATCCACACGCCCAGGGTGCCTGGTCACCATTTAGCTGATTTGACTCAGCACGGGGTTTGTGTACTGTTGTTATCACGGGTGACTCTTTGAGATCTTACTTCTCCATGAGTAGAGAGCCCCAATATTCTCTGAGAGGGAGTTCCTGGCAGTGGACCCACAGGGTGTCCCTGGGATTAACAACTTTACACTTAAGGGGTGAAGCTACAGCTCCTACTTGAAGTATGTCTTCTGACTTTAGTTGTTGGTTCACTGGAAACTCAAGTAGTCACAGACCCAAATATGTTAGGGTTAGAAGGGTGTATTAAATCTTCCTCTGTGCCCTTAAGTCTGAGGAAAAAGTCCAATGTTGAGAAAAATGGAGATCATGGTTCCAATATTAGTACTTTAAATTTGAGACCACCTCCATCTCTATTGACATGAGGGTCCCTGGGAAAGGAGGAATGGAGTGGGTTAAAGGTAGAATAACCATTAATGTATTTGTTTCATTAAACATGGTTTCGCTACATCTTTGAGGGAGAGACCAGGTGAAATTGCGATGTACAAATAAGTGAATAACTTCAATTGAGCTCTAGGCCACCTTGGTTATTGGGTAACACACCCCTGCATATGTCTAATAGCAGAGAAGACTCCTTGAGGGTAGGACACAGTAGAGTGGAGGACCACAAGAGTCCTGTGATAGACCTTGGTCATAATGCTTTCTGTCCTATTTAAACATTTATACATCACTTCATTTTGCCAAATTCCATGAACCATTTGTAAAAGTTAACTGAAAACAGAGGGTGTGTGAGTGTTACCTAATTTTGCATGTCTTCCTATCGCAGTGCCTTACATTTAGGTGAAATCTGGGAGAGAAGACAGGTCCACACACATAATTAGCAGCATGAGTTTTCGGTGTGCTAGGTTCGGTGCTTAGCTTAGGGTTTTAGTGTGCTAGAGGCAGAGTCTCAACTTAAGATCGGAATTTAGGTCCTGAGATTTATCAAAGTTCCTGGTTCAAGAACAAGAATCAAGGGATAGAAGTAGGAGTTAATTGTGATGATTTGAGATTCAGGGGTTGTTTGACAGATTAAAGGTCATTATGTTCAGAAGGTTTCTGCTTAACAGATTATCTTTGAGTTGACTAGGAGTGTATGTGTTAAATTCTAATGATATAGAGATACTGTTTAAGGATTCGAGTTTTCGGGGGTAGTTTCTGAATTTGAGATTTAGGTTCATAAAATTAGGATTTAGTTGATAGACTATAGTCCGGGTTATGACGCTGATTCAAAGAATTAGAATAAACAAATTAGGCTAGTTTTAGTGTGCATGGTCATTGGATTTTTTAGGCACATGTTAATATTGTTGAGGCATCAGGCGATGCTCAGGGTGATAGTAGGAGTTCTGGAGGATTAGTGGCTTTTCAGCTAGTCATCAGTGTGTTGTAAGGACACTCAGCATGTTCACATTATTTGGGAGATGGTGATTAGCAGTGAATGCGTAGGGATTGAAGTACAAGTTAATATCATGTGCGGAAATGTAGCCTACAACATTTTTCTGTTTATCAGCTACAGTATTTATGATATATTTAGAATCATTGATGCATAAGATCATCATTTTTTGTGGATCGAGGAAGTTTTCTTTCTTCTCTTGGGAGCCTTTTTTCTTCCTTAATAAAAACTATCTTGTTTTGGGATTTCCAGGCTCTTCCACCGCCTTGCTCTGCCTCTGCCCAGGACACAGCCAGGGCACGCTGTTGCCCTGAAGCTGCTGCAAGGGCTGTGGGGTCCAGCCTGTTGTTTCCACAGCAGCCGAGCCCCTGCCTCTGCCCCAGTAAGTGCGCCCTCAGCGTTCAGCCAACAGAAGCTCGCCCTGGGCCCTCTGCCCTGAGAGCCAGCCACCAGGAGAGCCCGCCACCCAGCGAACCCGCAGCCTGCATCTGGGCGAACCCACATCCCTGTGAGTCCACAGGCCGGCCAGAGAGCCCGCAGCCCTCAGCCAGTCCTGGGAGCCATTGTTGGAGCTGAGCTAAGGGAGGATATCAGCCTCCGGGGTGGCGCAGAGCAGCAGAAGAAAGACCAAGAAGAATGTTGGCTCGGGAAGAAGCAGAATTGTTGGAAGGCTGCCATGTATGACCTGTGAAGACGGAGCACTTTGTGTGATGTGACTCGTGGTCCAGGAAAGCGAGATCCCTGCTCTCATCGTGTGGTCAGTTTTTAATGTCATGTTCACAACTGCCACGCTGGAATCAACGTCCTTTAAAGTAGAACTCAAAGATGCCGACCGGACATGCCTGAGCACCTGAAGGAATGTGCTTACACTGCTAGGGTTTCTGTGAATCGCAACAACGTGCAGTCTCTGTTGGACACTGCAAACCAGTACCAGCTTCAGCCTGTGAAGAACATGCGTGTTGATTTTTTGAAAGAGCCAGTGGATGCTTCAAACGGTCTCTGTCTAAGCATTCTGGAAGCGCGTCTAGACAGACTGTCCTGAGTTGAAAGCCGCTGCAGACGCCTTTGTTCACCAGCTTTTCACTGACGTTTCCAAAACTGAGGAGTTTCTCCAAACTGATGCTCAGGGAGTGACTCACCTCCTCAACCAGGACGCCCTGACGGTGAGCGCAGAGGAGCAGGTTTATGATGCTGCCGTCAGGTGGCTGGAATCGCCAGCCTTTTGTGGTCCATGTCATTGTTACAGTCAGATTTCCTCTCATCTCACAGAATGTCTTAAGGAAAACTGTCCCAGCTGAACCACTCGTTCAAGACAGCCCTGAGTGCCTTAAGATGGTGATGAGTGGAATGCAGTATCCATCTACTGTCTCCTGAGGATCAGAAAGAACTGGCAGATGGAACAAGGCCGCGAAGACCACAGTCTTGTTGATATTTTAACCCAAAGTTGGAAAAAGGTGCATATGCGACTCGAT
Source organism: Tenrec ecaudatus (assembly GCF_050624435.1). NCBI lineage: Eukaryota > Metazoa > Chordata > Mammalia > Afrosoricida > Tenrecidae > Tenrec > Tenrec ecaudatus. Next base: position 20,364,778 of record NC_134538.1, on the reverse strand, counting down.
CCTGAAGTGAGAATGTACCTTCAGAAATCTCACTTGATGCGTGTTTTGCTCTTTAAAATGACCTGTGTTGATAACTATTTTGTATATTCAACCACACGTTTTTGTTCTTCAAGTAGAACAGTTTAAATAACTGAAGAATTAACCCCGGATTTTCCAAAAGGCCTCATTCAATAAAGTATCTGTTATTTCCTGAAGCCAGCATTAATAGAATTCCATCACAATATTTGTTAAGTATTTATATTAAATGTGCCCACTCCTCCGTTATCTTTGTTATAATAATTTGTCTTGGAAATATTTGCCATTTAATTTTTTCATATTAATTATTTCTAATATAATAATTGCAGAAACAGATTTCATTCTAAATCATTTACTTGCCGTATCCAAAGTGAACATTAGTTTATAGGCTCATGTAAGTAGACTACTTATTAAACAGGATTGTGAAGTAATTATTTTTAAATTCCTGCCCTTGGCATTGTTCAGAAGTGTTGGAATGATATTAGCTGTTGTTCAATGAGACCCACCCATAGGTGCCCTATACCTGCCAGGAATGGTGGCTTTTCCTTGCTATTATTAAATCGATCTCCTTCAGAGAACATTTTCAGTAGTAACATGTAATTATCCAGATTTAACCCAATATTTATGAGCTAATAAACTTCTATACAAATATCGCTATATACTCCTTGCATTTCAGTGATAACAGGAGAAAATGTGTATTAATTACTGGCATAAAAAGTGATAGAAAAGAAAATCTTGAACTGTTTTTCTGAGTATTGTCAGGAAATGACCTCTTGGCTCTCTATTTTAAAGGTAAATCATACCATTCTTTGGAGGCCAGGGAAGAGCAAAGAACTTTTAATCCATGAAAGGAGGACAATTGACAACATTTTATAAGAACCATAAGGGAGGTGGTGGGCACATTTAATATAAATATTTAATGCATATTTTGATGGAACTCTAATAATGCTGGCTTCAGGGAATAACAGGCCTTTTGGAAAATCCAGGGTTATTTCTTCAGTTATTTAAAGTGTTCTACTTGAAGAACACAAACGCGTGGTTGAATACACAAAATCGTTATCAACACAGGTCATTTTAAAGAGCAAAACACGCATCAAGTGAGATTTCTGAAGGTACATTCTCACTTCAGGATCGAGTAGCATATCCCCCTTGAGTTTCAAATAGTCACTGAGAAATGTAATTAAAAAATAACAAGTCTTCTTTTTTTCACAATCTTTTGGAAGACTATTTTATGATCCTGAGGGAAGGAGGTGGGGGGAAGTATGTTGTGCAGAAATTGTATTAACCATTGTGCATTTCAAGAAAGGTTCAGCATTGCCATTGGGTGTTCTAATTGGAAAATCCTCCTCTAGAGATGATAGACAATTTCTTGTGCTCCTCATTTTAGGTGGGATTCCACTTTGGGCTTGATATCTCTGCATAACATAGGCGATGGGTTCCGTGGTCCTTTGTGCTCACTGTAGTTTGACAAAATGGCAGGCCATTCTTAGGCCTGGCACACTAGATAGATTTTTATACAGAAAACCTAGTTTTTTGGGTATTTTCCACTCTTACCATACGTATATATGTTTGGGATATATTTCTTCAAATTATTATATTGAGGTGGGCATTTCTCAACCTAGTGACAGTCACATGTGAGACAACTTCCAATTCGGTTTCAGACCAATGCCTCTATCCTTTTGTGGGAATTTTATTACATACCCTGAAGTCTTTAAAGAGTCCTGTGTACATTTTCTATTTACTATACATTTTATAATGAATGTTGGAATTTGAGTCTGAACATGGCAAAGGTAATTTTCTTTTTTGTATTATTCAAACTAGAACCAACAACTCTGTTTTTTCAATAGAATGTGAACACATGGTCTCTTAATAAACACTTTCATAACAAATAGTGTGATAGACAACATTTTTCACCTGTTGAAATTTACTATGTGTTTCATTTTGCATAAGCATGACTATAAATGTAAGACAGGTGTTACAGTACTCAAGAAAAAAAATGAAAATAATGAAGTCATCATTATGAATGTCACAGAAAGCATGTACTCCCTTCGTTTGGTGCTCTTAGCTCAGAAACGGTTCACAGAGGTTACTGCTTCTCAGCTGAGATTAGATGGAAGATAGGATAGAGAGAGAAAAACCCTTGCTTACAGTTAAACCTTATGCATGTCAATGAAAAGCTTTTGTAAACTGTGTTTCTCTATATATTTGTAAGTGATGGTGTAGCAATCCCTGGTGACACAAAGTTCAAGATCATGAATGCTATTTGCAAGGTGAGCAGTTACCACCCATCAGCTGTCCTTTGCACGATTAAACTGACAATCTGTGCCCCAAAAGATTACAGTTTAGAGAGCCCTATGGGGGCAGTTCCAGTCTCTAGTAAAATGTCACCTTTAGTCAAAATGGACGATACATATACAAAACAACAGGTCATTCTCAAATATGATGCAGCCTGGATCTCCCCAAAAGATATTAACTACGTTTCTTCCTGGTGCTCCTAATTGAATTGCTAGTCCTAATCTACTGTTTTAGATAATGGCAAGTTTAGTCTTTATGATACCACTTAGGTTCATAAATAATTTGCATTTTCTCTTTTAAACTTGGTGGCTTTTCCTTAGGCTTCAGGTATTATGTTCACTAGATTTTGGTAATTATTAATTACTATTTATGTTTTCTTTATTCACTGCTACACCTGACTTACTCTCTATTAGAATGTGATCATCTCTTAAATCTCCTCACTAAATAGAAAACAACAACAACATTTTATTGGGGGCTCTTACAGTTCTTGTATCCTTACATCAGTTGCATCAAGAACATTTGTACATATGTCACCATCATTATTTCGTAGACATTTCTTTATTTTTAATTAGTTTATTGGGGGCTCGTACAACTCTTATCACAATCCAGGCATCCATCCATTGTAGTCTCACTCTTAGTTTGCAGATTTCAATATGCTCTGCACAAAACTTTTCCCAAGGGATCCTCTTCTCTGAAAAAGGACTCTGGTTAATCCAGCACTCCGTTTCCAGAACCATGTGTCCTGCACACTTCTATTGGACAAACTACAACAATTTGTTACAGGATACTGATTCATGGAGAGACTGAAAATAATAGTTCAGTTTTCAATATAAAATAAAATTTTAAAACCTTCAATAAGACTAATGCGTTAAAGTTGAGCTATGGCAACACAGAAAATCAGTCTACAAATGAGCTGGGTGTATTCAGATAAATGAAAATTTATCTTAGTATTTACTGTTTCTTGAAATAGACACATTTTCCACATTATTCTCCGAACTAAGTTTTATGGGGATTTTTGCTTATCTGGGAAGAGTTAGACCACAGCAATGTTTGCTATATGTCATTTGATTTGTTTTGTTTTATTCTCCGGAGAGGAGCAGATTCTTCCCATTCTAAATTGTAACCCACGACTGTTGTGCTGGGAATCTACATGGTGATGAAGTGGTAGAACAGGGAGTTTTCTCTGTGTTCTTCTGATTGAGCCTGAACCTTTTATAGCACAGGGGTAGCAAGGTTCTGACCTTCATGCCTGTGATGGAGTTTATATTTTGGCCTGTCCATGTTCCTTTTCTTCATTGCAGTATCGCCTTTCTTTATCTTTGAACTTTTAATACCTGTTCACTCTACCCTCACACTTAGGTCTCAAGGGATGGCTATGGGGTGTGTGGTTGATAGGGGAACTATCTTACCTCCAGCTATGAATTGACCTTCCCCTGGTGAGAAATCTTTTGAGTTGATAAAAGTCTTCCCCTCCAGTGTCTGAAACACAGGGCATATTTTGAATGTTCACTTGAAAATCTGGAGGGATTTTATTTTCATTTATTTTTATTCTTTTTTTTTAAAAACCCTAACCCTAACCCTCTGGAGGGATTTTATAGTCAAAGCCAAAAAATTTGGGGCTCCACTAATGGCCGGCCCCAATAGCTTCTCACTGTCACAGTAAACAATACTCGGTCTCTATAAATTTATCAAATTTTAATTTATGTTGTTTTATTCTGTTTTGTTTTTTCAAAACCATGAGTTCAGTAGCTTCGGATTCAGGTAACCAGAACACAGCTGTGCCTCTCTGAATAGGCCTCTTCTAGACTTTGTATGGAATTTGATATTCTAATTCACTTCAAATCCCTGATGGTGCATGCATGGACTCCCAGCATCAGTGCACCCACGGCTCATGTTGCAGAATAAGGAGCAGGTGCCTGACTCAGAATAGGAGGGGACCGTCGAAGAGCGACAGAGCAAGGGTCCAGAGTGGACATGGAGTGGCAGAGGTCCAGAGAGGGTCTAGAGCTACATGGGCAGAGAGGTGTGGTCATCTCCACATGAGTAGACATTATAGAGGGACGAGTGGACAGATGGTATACGGTGTTTCATTGCCCAGCATCGGGAAACTGATGTACATTTGATCGACCCTTATACTTTGTCCCTAGGTTCTTCGAGCTGAAACCTGAGAAATCAGTTCCCTGGCCTTGAAATGAAGAGCATCCAATGGTTAATGAGTTTCCACAAGCCCTAAGCACTTGAATTGTTTTAAGGCCATTCAGGCAAGGAAAGATTTGTCTTTTCAGAAAATAGGTACTATACACTAGAAATATTTTTGAGTTTGTCAGATATGTCCTAATTTATTTGGGGAATACTATCAGACTTATGGTGATAAAGTAATATTTCCTTACATTTTATAGATTGTATTCCTTGTTTTTTTATGTTTTTGAATACTTTACATACTTTTATATTATTCAATTGGTTATTTGTCAGTTTTCCTTATGTTACATTTTGTGGGCTTGTTTTTATGTGATGAAAGGAAATAAGCAAACTTTTCACCTAATAAAATAATATTTTGGTGTACATTATTTTAAACAACGAAGAAAATAGAAGTTCATGGAAGATATAGTTTGCTCTTTATAATAACACTCTCAATACATAAATAGTAATAGTGAGAATGATATAGTAAAATGAGTAAGACTCCCCTCACACCCACCCCAGTGAGTCAGTGAAACCTCACTATACCTCATCACAGACACAAAAGAATGTCCCCCTTGATTGGTAAGTATTAGTCCATGAGGATCTGATTTTGTCAGATCTCATCTATGAAGTCAATGAAATTATAAGGATAGTGTATAAGTGGATACATTCATCCCAGTAATGACCAGCTGTCAAACCACATCATGTGATAAAACCACCACTAGCCATCAGGATTCCAGACCACATTTGAGATGAGCAGCTGGGCTATCCTGCTGTGTGGCTCTGACCGGTTCTCTGGGTTTCCTATTATTTCTACCTGACGTAGACCAGAAATACATTCATGCATGTGAATTATATGTCCATACAAGGGCCCTATGGAGTTGAAAGCTGAAGCCATCTCCCCTGATACAGCAGTACGCAAGGACATTGCCATGTAGGCTGCACCTGAACCACTGACACCAAAGTGCACTCATCAAACAGTGACTGTGGAGCTACATTTTCCTATCGGCAGTCGTCCTGGGTAAGATACGACATGAATGAGGCTGGAGAGAAGACTGCAGCTCCAGGCCCTCACCTGCTGGTGTACTTCCTCCCAGGTGGGCGTGCCTAGATCACTTAGTAAAGTCTGGGTCCGAGGTGCAGAAGGATGGAGCGTAGGTGAAGGTGTCCTGCAGGACTTCCAGATACACCTTCACCTACTGCAATATGAACCGCGTGTGACAAGCACCTGGAAAGGCCTTCAGTGGATGGGCTGGATCAACACCCACACTGGGAAGTCAACGTAGGTCCAGGGCTTCACACAGGGCTATGTCTTCTCCTTGGATGCCTCAGTCAGCACAACGTATCTACAGATAAGCAGCCTGAAGTCCAAAGCCACTGCCACCTGTTACGGTGTGAGACACACGCTGTAATATCTCACATACTGAGAATATCAGTCCACCTGAAGGAATGGCAGCTGTGCTTCTATCCACTGTTTATTTACAGAGTATGCACCTAGAGATGAGAAACAAAGAAAGTGACTCCTGTGAAATTATATCAGCCCCTTAGGGGATGAGGACACAAAATACCTTGGTGTGGATACCTTTCCTCCTCTCTCTGTGTCAGCCCTTCACTGCAGTACTACACACCATTCAGACTCCATGAAGTGTCAATTCACCGTCTCCCGAGACGAGGGCAAGAACACAGTTTACCTGCCAATGGAAGACAAGGTTGTCTATTACTCTGTCTGGGTTTTCAAATAAAAGTTTTAAATATAACCGGCCCGATTTTAAAATTTATTTTTTTTATATGATACATTTGAGAAATGAATCAATTACCCAGAACTATTCAAAAGGAGGAGGAGGGGACGCTGTTTGCCAGAGAGGAGCCAGTGCTGGCCTAGCTGCTTGTGGGACTCCGAGGAGCAGGGTCAGGAGGAAGGTGCACACATCCGCCCAGGAGGACCCGCCTCTGTTTGCCAGACCCGGAATACTTCGCGGCCACCTCCTTAATGTTTGGTAAAAAAGACTGCAGATACAGGTGTGTATGGTGGAGACACATGCCCATGCACACACACATACACACACACACACACACACACACAGTGCCCCCCAATACGCATGCACAATGCACAGCCCAGACGGGAAGCTTAAGGCAGTGTTTTCAAGTAAAATTATTGAAATACAGATAAAGGTCGATTTTTTTCTTGAAACTATTTGAAACAATGATAAAATTAGAATAAAGAAAATGGAACCTAACCCATTACTTCCCAAAAGTTTGCCAAAGAGGAAGAGGGATTGTGGTTGGACCACCTGTAGGCTAACTGAGGACAGACCTGGGGTCAGATCCTCGGGCGCCAAGGTGCATGAACACATCGGAGCACCACCCACAGATTGCCAGCATGGGACTGCTGGTCAACCTCCCATGAGCGGTGAGAAAAATGACAAAGTAACTTTCTCCTCTCAGTCTGTTGCGTGTCTGCTGATTGTTTGCAGTCCTGATTCAGTGCTGTATGGCAAAGAGTGCGTGGTCTTCTCCCTTTTCCCTCCTCTGAAAACAGTGGCCGCAGTCTATGTTAGACCTCCACTTTCTGGGTTGTGCGTTTGAAATGCGTATACGGGGGTGAAGTATGGTTCACGGATTGTAGGCAGACTTTCTACCCCTTTGTCTGGGACTTGGTCTCACAGAATTGTTTATTTGATGTAGATTAAATCATTTCTGATGCACCGACTGACTCAACCACTTTGTCTTGGGCTTTATATGCCCCTCCGCTAATTCCTCCCATCATTGGGCATCTGTCTCTGCTGCCCCTTGTCCACGGGATCTCACTTCTGGTCAAGCCAACTTATCTCCATTCATCCAATAAGGGATTTTCTTCTCGCAGTTTATCCATTGTATTAATTCACATCACCTATATATCCCTGGTCATCACAGACAGATTTTCAACTCACATGGTTCTTTCCAATTTAAGTTTGTTGGTTTGTTTTACTAAGTAGTTGTGAGTATTTATACAAGAATATGGAGAGACAGTATACATTTTATTTAATTATTTTTGTCATAGACTCAAAGTGCACCCACAGAATGCACCACATTACCGGCCCTGTGTCCACTTTCCTCTGGTATATACATGTTCTCTTCTGTCCAGGACACCTACAGGTTCTCCAGAAATCCATTGCTTGGCTACAGTTCCAAACATCACTTTAGAGAAGGATATCCTTCTCTAGAGATATGTCCAGAGAATCATGTTCCCTCATCTGTGTTTTATGACTGCTGAGGATGTGACTGCATATTTTTGTGCCAGACACACCTAGAGGGAAAGGTAGGGGTTCACAATCACAACACCCCCCCCCCATGCAGGGGAGGTGTTGGCTTCTGGTGCTGCTCAACACCCAAGGATAACAGGGTTTCTCGAGAGAAAATGCAGAGGAGCCTATAAAGGAGTTGTTAGCTACCTATTTGCTCCGGCTGTGTGTATTTGTTCTTGTGTGTATTTATGTATGTGGGTTTGTGTGTGTTAATCACTTCTGTGTGGAAGAAGTAGAGTCAGAATGATCCTTAGAGGCAAGATGGCAAGACTGCATCTCACATATTTTGGACATGTTGCCAGGAGATACCAGTTCCTGGAGAAGACATGATTTTAATGATAGTTCTGTCTTTGTAAATTTGTGGTTAACTAGCTGAAAATGTTTCTCACTATTAAAATTTGAAAACAAATTTTACATTAATCGCATTGAATGGTTGTTTCCATAGGTAATATTATGTTTATGTTTTCTCTTTTGTTAGTAAGTATCATAAATTACAGTAATTGTTTGAAGTATATTGTACCAATTTTGCACAGTTTAGAGAAATTGTATTTTGTATTTAGGTCAATTAATTCTATAGCCGGGTTTCCATTCCTGCAATTAATTTGTCTCATTTTAGCCTTTGCACGATTCTATTTTTTGTGTTTTCAAATTCTATGATACGCATTTTAGCATACATTAAGAAGGGTTTGTTCTTTCATTTTCAAGATTTCAGGCAGGAATGTAGGGCTTTCTCAGAACGAATGTTCCCAGGCTGCAATCATCTGCTTGATAACCCTGTGTTCAATCTTTATTTTTGTTCATGATCCCAACTGGTAATAGACACATTTCATGCACAATCGCTCATGGGTAAGTCACAGCTACCCTAGCAACGTGTGCACACGTGTGTGCCACACACAGTGGAACCCCCAACGTCCTCATCCGTGTTTGACCACTCTACACACTCTCTCCCAATGTGGATTCCAGGCAAGGTCAGCTAGGTCTTCATTTGCTAACAGTAGGAAACAAAGTGAATGTAGAACGGTCCCACCACAACAAATGTGCTAACACCAAAACATCAGATGATATGGATGAGCACCATCCAGGAGACCCCATGAGTATCTCCACTGATGTGCCATTTGTTAACTTGTGAACAAACAAGAGCATGTAAGCAAGGATAGAAGCAATAACTAAACCACTATTAATTTTGTCACCGAAGTGTGTGTGAGGGTGGTGTTGATAGTACCCTCAAGACCAGTATTACAGAGTATGGCCATGGAATTCACAAACACTAATGATACCCACTGCCAAGACCTCAGACATTTTATCAGCAACATGCCACCTGTTGTGTATGTCATTCTAGGTGACCTGTTCCTAGGTGACAGCAGGCTTGAAGCCAGATCCATTTTGATATCAGGAACATTTTCAATCACTTCTTGGAATGCACAGAGTAGCATAGAGAGGCCCTATAGGTCAGCTGATCATGTGATATCATAGAAGAAAATCACAAACTAGTAAAATGAGAGTAGAAGCTGTTGGGACACAGTTGACTATGTACAAAATTCAGTTTTCTTTCATTTACACCACTTTGACTTTGTAGGGACAACAGTAGCATTCATTTGCTCTATGCAGCCTCTTTCTGAACTTAACTGGCGATATGCGCTCATACCATGGAAGTACTCAGGCTGAGTCCACATTCTCTGTTTTGTTCACAAGTCTACAATGGAGATGTGGAGTTCTCTGCGCCTGTTCTGCAAAAGCTCTGAATTTGCCTTCACTAATTATCTTCCCATTTCCTCTTTGGGTGTCCTGTTTCCATTTTTCTTGCCCCATCTGCCCTCTATACATAGTTCTGGGACAAACACTGCCCATCTGCTCTCATGTGGTCCAGAGAGACACAAGCAGAGTAACCCTGAGCATCAAGTCTAAGTAATCCATGATGGACGGTACATATATGTCTACTGGTAGAGAAAATAGTAAATGCAGTTTCTCCTCTTCTGACATGAAAAGCGCTTAATGCTCTGTGTGTGCAGGTCCTGGAGGAGCATCTCTGGCCTGTGCTCTTTATCACTGTCCACATTACGGCGACAGCTCTGATCTGGGTTCCCCTTCTTATCACTGTCAAAGGTAATATCCCTCCTACATCAGATCTGCTCTAACTGCTGCTTCTTAAATTGAGCTAAACCTCTGGTCTCCGTATGCAGGTGCCCTGAGTGCAGTTCATCTCATAGAGTCTGTGGGAGATGTGACAGATCCAGGAACTTCTGTGAGCCTTTCCTGCAAAGGCTCTTGTGTTCTGCAAGCCCCAGTGATGAGGCGGGAGTGGGTGGCACTATTGAGTCAATCAAGTGGGAGTACTCAGCGGTACTTTGCATCAGCTCAAAGAAGATTCACAATTACACAGGAACAATTTACAATTTACAGGAACATCCCCACAAACACTCTCTCTGTAAATATGACAGACCTGATGTATTACTGTACAAGGGACACAGTGTGGAAATCACAGGGAGCCCAGACACAAACCTTCCCTTCAGGAGTGGGGTGGTCCTGCAGCTGGTCCTCAGCTTGCATGTAGTGAAAGCCTGCTGGGAGCAGGTCCTGAGGAAGTTCAAGCTTTCCTTTTTATCACATTGTTTACTGTTCACACTCAGCAGAAGCCTTGGACAAGAAAATCCATGTTTGTCCTTTGAACTCCTGGTTGTTCTCAGGCAAAAACAGTAATCATAGAACAGTGATTTTGTTCATTATTTAAACCTTCCATTTTAAATATTTTTCTAGCAATACTTTTTAGATAAAATGTTAATGATTAGGAAATCATTTTTCCTCAATCCAAATCAAGTAAGATGTCATTGAATTGCTTCCTAATCATAGCAATCCCATGTACAACAAAATGAAACGCAGCGTGATCCTAAGTCATCATCATACTATTTGACATGTCTGATCACATCTTTACAGTGTCAAGGCATTTGTTTATCCTCTCCTTAGAAATCAAAATGTCAGTCTCCAGAGAGTGGCCCCGCCTGATATTTTCCACAGTTCCTTTTTAAAAAATCATTTTTAAGGGCTCATACAATTCTTATCACAACCCATACATAGATCAATTGTGAAGCACATTTGTACATTAATTGCCATCATCATTCTCAAAATATTTGCTCTCCACTTAAGCCCCTGGCATCAGATCCTCATTTTTTCCACTTTCTCCCTGCTACACCCCCTCTCATGAACCTTTGATAATTTGTAAATTATTATTTTGTCATATCTTTCCCTGTCTGACATCTCCCTTCACCCATCTTAATGTTGTCTGTACCCCAGGGATGAGATCACATGTAGATCCTTGTAATCGGTTTCCCTTTTCCAACTCACCCTCCCTCTACCCTACCAGTATCACCACGCACCCCACTGGTCCTGAAGGGATCATATGCCCTGGATTCTCTGTGTTTCCAGTTCCTATCTGTACCAGTGTACATCCTCTGTTCTAGCCAGACTAGCAAGGTAGAATTTGGATCATGATAGTTGGGGTAGGGCGGGTGGGGGGTGGGGGAGAACTTTTAGGAACTAGAGGAAACTTGTATTTTTCATCGTTGTTACATTGCACCCTGACTGGCTCGTCTACTCCCCAAGACCTTTCTGTAGGGCGATGTCCAGTGGCCTACAAATGTGCTTTTGGTCTCCACTCCGCACTCCCTACCCTCATTCACTATGGTAGGATGTTTTGTTCCGATGATGCCTGATACCTGATCCCTTCAAAACCTCATGATCACACCGGTTGGTGTGTTTTTTCCATGTGGGCTTAGTTGCTTTTGAGCTACATGGCCGCTTGTTTACCTTCAAGCATTTAAGACTCCAAACGCTATCTCTTTTTATTGCCGGGCACCATCAGCTTTCTTCGCCACATATGCTTATGCACCTATTTGTCTTCAGCAATCATAAGGTGAGCACACAATGATATGATGTTTTGTTCTTTGATGACTGAAAACTGATCCCATCGGCAACTCGTTATCATGCAGGCTGGTGTGCTTCTTCCATGTAGGCTTTGTTGCTTCTGAGCTAGATGGCCACTTGTTTATCTTCAAGCTTTTAAGACCCAAGACGCTATATCTTTTGAGAGCCTGACACCATAAGCCTTCTTCACCACATTTTCTTATTCGCCCACTTTGTCTTCAGTGGTTGCGTCGGAAGGGTGAGCATCATAGAATGCCAATTTAATGGAAGAAAATATTCTTGCATTGAGGGAGTACTTGAGTGTAGGCCCAATGTCCTTCTGCTACCTTAACACAAAACTAAAGTGAACAGATGTCCATCTTTTGGCGGGGAAGTGCCGATTTTTAACAATTTTTCCCGAGTCCCGCTGAGTTTTTAAGAAGTCCCAATTTTTTGAAAGAATGCACGACTAGCTAGGGTATATGGTTTTCGGCTGCCATGTGGCTATTTTGCCAGGATATGAGTTTTATCAATGGTGTCCTGCTTTACCAATGTTAAAATCTGATCACCTTGTACTAAACCTATCAATATATGCACATAGATCTATTTCCCCATCCTCATCTATAAATATATTTCCTCATGTACATGTCTTTATCTAGACCCTATAAATGCCCTTTGCCTCCTATATCTTTCCTCTATTTCCTTTGACTTTCCTCCTGTCCCATGATCATGCTCTTTCCCCACCAGCGTTTCAGGAATTCCTCTTCGTTACATTACCCTTGTTGATGCTCTTCCAGGCCTCACACACCCTCCTCACCACCCATTTGGATCACTGCTTGTTCCCTTGTCCCTGGGTTTGTTAACGCCACTACCTTTCCCCCCACCGTCCACTCTCCCATATTCCCCCAGAACTGTCGGTCCTGTTGTTTTCTCCTTTAGATTGTTCTTCCAGCCTATCGTATTTAGAGAGACAGAAAGAAAAGCTTGTGGTTAAATCCAGGATTGTTTGTTGGCCTTTAGGATTGTTTTCCAGTCCAGTCTGTTGGGCACCATGCCCTGACCCCAATGTCCACCTTCACCATATTCTGGGGACCTCTCTGCTCCAAACCCATGCTGTTCTGTTGCACCCCATTAGTGTTTTTCCTCGATGTGGTGGCATCAGATCGGTTCAAATTCCCACACTGTGTCTCTGGTGTCGTCCCCTGTAGGACTATGGGTCAGTGAGGGATGTCGTGTCTCATTGTGGGGCCGGCCATGTGGTTCCCTCTGTGGACACGCTGCTCTAATTGGTAACATCATCTTCACTGCCTGGTGGACCACGATGTGCTCCACTCTCCCCTCCTGCCCCTTCATCTGCCTCTGTGTGCTCCGATTAGCTATGTCCCTCTCCCGGAGCTGCAAATTCATTGCCGTCCTTTGAAATAAATTCTTCTTTGGAGAGGAGCAGGTGTCCACATAGTAGTTGGGATTGGGGCCGGCCCCCCAGACCTCTCCATTGGTTCCCTACTCCACGCCGGTCTTGTACAGTTTCTGATATGACTGTCAATATTCAACCTTCTAACGATATTCTTATAGTATTTCTGCCAACACGGAACTTTATAATTATCTTTGTAGTAAATGGTATTCTCAATATTCCCTCAACACCTAATTATAAGGACAAACTCTGCATCAGTCTTTTTAATCATTATACAGCTTTCTCATGAATATGAGATTTTCCATGTAGTACACTTGCTTGAATTATGTTCACCTTAGTCCTACATTTGACCACATTTGCTCTTTAATCATTAAAATCTGTCATTTGTAGCAATACATTAAAAGACAGAGACTCTGAGTTTATGTTTATTGGCCTTGCATAAGGATAAGAAAAAAAGGTATATATTTAATAGAGTTTTCTGTTCATATATATGCCAATGTATATAGTGTAGTATACATACAGATTTGGTTGATTAACATTTTCCTTATTGTTGTTACATGCCATTGATTTTCTTCAAACATTGAGATCAATGGAGAAAAACTTATATCATTCTCTTTGCAAACAGGAGCCAGATAAACATTTTTCCTATCACCACTTTTCTTCACCTTTGAGCTTGAAATCTTACTGAGAAATATTACATAAGAAAATGACTTAAGAGGAATATAATTAGGCAGACAAAAAGTAAATTTCTCATTATTCACAGATATAATAAACTATGTAGAAAGAACAAAGATGCAACCAAGTTTGTGCGAAGTCATCTAAATACTCAACAATGTGGCAGGATATAAGACAAACACAAAATAATAAATAGTATTACTGTAAACAAATGAAGAGTGCTCTTGAAAAAAGAACAATGAGAAAACAGTGTCATTTACAATAGCCACACAAAAGATGAAATACCCAGGGTTAAAACAATCCAGAGAAATAAAATATGTGTACAAAGAAGACTATAGAACAAGGCAGCCAGGATGTTCCTAGAGTGAAGGACGACAAGACTTACCTCACACACACTGGAAATGTTGTCAGTGGAGAATACTTGCAGGAGTAGAACAACATGCTTAAATTCAGGTACGGTGATGTGCATTTAGGTTACAGAGCGGAAGATTCCTCTCTCAACATGGCTTTAAAACATTTCTCCTAGGGTCTATTGAAAGACAACAGGTGCCCCATGGGTGTCATTTTTAAGACCTTCTACCATAAAGGAACAAGCATCAAATACTAGAGCCCTTGGTGGGTTTACACCTATATTCAATTTTCAATCACCTCTGAGATCCGCGCTGCCACCGAGTGGATTCCATGCACGGCTGCCCTATATATGGTTCCTGAGGCTGCAAATCCTCACAGGAGCACATAGCCATTAGACTATGCCACCGTTTGGTAGCATGGCACCCCCATCCTCTGTAATATTTGGTGAAAGTATGCCCAATATGCTTCATTTGAAAATCTCCTAGACCAAGATGATAATCAACGTGAACGTTTGGGGCATAATGAACTGATTTGAACTTCCAGGAAACTGGTTTACTAGGATTGTAAATCAAACAACAAGTGTTTATTGAAATTGATTCACCTTTGACATTGAACTCATTCAAAGAACTACCTATCTTGACAGGGACTCTTGGTTGGATTGGAAACCATGCCTTAAAAGGGTAAATGGCGAAGTAAGTACAGTTCCTGGTAATGTATGATGACAATGTTGCTCACCTGGAGTTTGTGGGTTTGTGTTTGTAAGATCTCTGCCACAGGTCTTCACATTTTGGATTCCTTAAAGGAATTGTTGGTAGGAGCCCTTGTTGCTTAGCGGTTAGGTGTTGGGCTATAACCCACAAGACCAACAGTTTAATAAACAAAAGCCTCTCCGCCAGTGGGAGAAATATGAGGGCTTCTTCTGTAAAGAGTTACAGTCTAGGAAACCAACAGAGCAGTTAAGTCTAATCTGTCCCATGGGGTCTCAGTAAATTGGGATCGACCTCATGGCAGTGTGCTTGGCATGGGGTTGTTAAGTAGAAGGTAGGTCCAGCAACATGGCTGGCCCCAATATGAGACACGATGCCCCTCACTAACCCATGGTGCTACAGGGGACAGCACCGGAGACACAGTGTGGGAATTGCGCCTGACCTGATCCCACCACACCGAGGCAAAGCATTGCAGGAGTGCAGCAGAACAGCAAGGGGATGGAGCAGCAAGGTCCCGAGGGAATGCTGAATGTGGACTTTGGGGACAGCGTGTGATGCGCCAACAGACTGGACTGGAAAACACTCCTAAAGGCCAACAAACAATCCTTGAACTAACTACAGTCTTTTCTCTCTTGATGTGTTTTGTTCTTGGTCAGTGGTTTGTTGTTGCTGTTTTGTTGTACACTGTTGCTTTGTTTTCCTCTGTCCTTTTTTTGTGCATGTTATTTTCTCCACAGGTCTGTCTAAATAAGATAGGCTGGATGAACTATCTGGAGGAAAAACAACGGGACAGACAGTTCCGGGCGGACTTGGGATAGGGGGAGGTGGGGGTAAGGAAGAGGTGTTAACAAACCCAGGGACAAGGGAACCACATGGGTTCCAAATTGGTGGTGAGGTGGAAGTGGCAGGTCTGGTAGGGAATGATCAAGGGTAAGGTAACCTAATGAAGAGGTATAGCTGTAACCCAGGTGGGGACGGAGCATGATGGTGGGGCAGGAGGAAAGTCAAGGGAAATAGAGGAAAGAGCTAGGAGGCAAAGGGCATTCATAGAGGTCTAGGCAAAGACATATATGTGCAAATATATATATGAGGATGGTGAAATAGATCTGTGTTCCTTAATTATAAGTTTAGTATTAAGGTGGCAGAAGGACCTTGGGCCTCTACTCAAGCACTCCCTCAATGTATGAATACATTTTTTTCTATTAAATTGGCATTCTATGATGCTCACCCTCCCGACACAACCGCTGAAGCCAAAGCGAGTGAACAAGCAAATGTGGTGAAGAAAGCTGATGGTGCCCGGCTATCAACAGAGATAGTGTCTGGGGTCTTAAAGGATTGAAGATAAACAAGCGGCCATCTAGCTCAGAAGCAACAAAGCTCACATGGAAGAACACACTAGCCTTTGTGATCACGTGGTGTCGAAGGGATCAAGTATAAGGCATCATCAAAAAAAAATCTTACCATAGTGAATGAAGGTGGAAATGCAGAGTGGAGACCCAAAGCCCATTTGTCAGCTACTGGAGATACCATCACAGAGGGGTCTAGGGGAGGAGATGATTCAGTCAGGGTGCGATGTAGCACCAATGAGGATTACAGCTTTCCTCCAGTTCCTAAATGCTTCCTCCCCCCACACCCCACTACCCTCCTAACCCCACTACCATGATCCGAATTCTACCTTGCAAGTCTGGATAGAGCAGAGGTTTTACAATGGTGCAGATAGAAGCTGGAAGCACAGGGAATCCAGGGTGGATGATACCTTCAGGACCAGGGGTGTGAGGGGCAATACTGGGAGGGTAGAGCGTGATTGGGTTGGAAAAAGGGAACTGATTACAAGGATCTACATGTAACCTCCTCCCTGGGGACAGACGACAGAGAAGGGGGTGAAGGGAGTTGCCAGAAAAGGCAAGATATGACAAAATAATAATTTATAAATTATCAAGGACTTATTTGGGGGAGGGGCAGGGAGTACGGGGAAGAAGACTTAATGCAAAGGGTTTAAGTGGAGAGCAAATGCTTTGAAAATGATTAGGGCAAAGAATGTACAGATGTGGTTTATACAATTGATGTATGTATGGACTGTGATAAGAGTTGTATGAGTACCTAATAAAATGTTAAAAATAAAATTAAATTAAAAATGTCAACAACAACAAAAAAAAGGAGGTAGGTCTAGAATTCAGACGGAATTGCACTGACCTTGCTTCACGGGTTTCTTGAAATTCTCATGCTTACTTAAAGAAGCGCCAAAGAAGCCAAACTATTTTGTAATGGGGTGGTGCACTGGTTAACACCTGGTTGACTACTAACCGCATAGTTTGATTATTCTCACTCAATCTCAGCTCTTCTAAAGAAAGACATAACTCTTTGCTTCCGTAATATTACAGGTTTGGAAACTCCATGGGAAAGTTTTACTTCATTTTATTGGGTGACCATGAAATGGAATCAGCTAGATTTGGATTTGGGGGTCCTGGTTGACTGACCTCAGTGTAAAATTCTTTGACAATGTCACAGTTTCTTCCCCTTCCCACACCTTGTTTTTGCTAAATTTGTTTACTCTCAGAATCTAAACGTTGACCTTGAAGTGTACAGTCAAGTACCACGTGTTGTATGCACTGTTTTAGGTTTGGCATCTATTTGGGGGGAGATGCTGGGGAACAACCTTTCTGTATCCCACACAATGTGCTCTCTCTATTTCTGTAGTACCTTGTCTCTAATATTTCCTTCCCCCAATCGTGGTACCTTTCCTGCTTCTGTAATTCTGCATGCAACTGTAAAGATTTATTGATCTATCAGAGATCATGATTTTGTGACTGCTCCAGAGCCTATTTGAAAGACCGAATTTCTGTGAATCTTTCATCACCATTATGGCCTCATGTTGATGGTCTTCCTGATTTGGATCATTGGTCTCTGTCCTGTTTTGAATATTTAATACATATTAATTAAGACTTGATATTTTGCCTTGGAAACTCCTTGGAGCATTGGTATTAAGAAGCAATAATTTAGAATTGAGTCATAGCATTTTGGGGGGATGGGTTCGGTGAGGGCGTCCTAGAGAATACGCTAATTTAGGTTCTAGTTTCACTTGTGGCCTCTCCCTCACCCCTTTGTACAATTTCTACTAATGAAGTTAAAGGACTTCACTTTTTTGTGGAACAATAAAAAACAAAGATTTACACTGATTTTTGCATCCTATGTCTTGGAGAGTCTAGTTGGTCTCTTTATGTGGTCGCTCTGACTTGGAATTGACTCACTGACAACGGTTCCATATCTTGGAGGCTGGAAAACTTGCAGCACTAACATCAATCCTTTAGAGAAAGGCAGGCTGCCCAGGCAGATTATTATTAGGGACAAGACTTGAGCTCCCTAAAGAGAGAAAGTTTGAGGAGGATATCTTGCTGGAGGTACAAACCTTCCTTCCCAGGGTTTATGCTCTCTGTGGTTTTAGTCTGTCATTAGTTTTGATGGTAATTTGTCTATATAAAATACTGTGGAGCTCTGGTGACATAGCGGGGTACTTCTTGGGCTGCTAACCACAAGGTCAGCATATCAATACCACCAGCAGCTCCTTGGGATGAAGGTGAGACTTTGTACTCCCATACAGATTGACAGTCTTGGCAATCTATGGTGACAGTTTTACCCTGTCCTAGGCGGTGATTATGAGATGGCATCTACTGGGTGACAGGAAGATTGTTTGTGGTTATTGTTTTGCCCGGGTCCGGACCAGGCAGCCCCTTGAACCAGATTCTCAAGAAGACAAATAACCTGCTGAACTTTGTAACCTTTGCTTCCAGCGTTGCTCAGAGCTTATCTCCCCAGGCAGGGCACACGCCGCCCCCTCTCCCTAGCATTCCGGGATGCAGTTTCGCAAAGAATAAGATGATTTGCCCATAGGTGAGCTCCAGACCCAAAACTTGCAACCCCAGCCGAAACCTGCTAACGCAGTTCAAGAAACCTCCCTTCCCCTTGTCAGCCCACATGCCTTTGGCTCGTACCCTACATCTCTCCTGTCGCCCCAGTACCGGGCACGACTTCCCTGACCTAACTCGTTGGGTTGCAGAACTTGCCTGGGACTTTTCCCTCGGCTTAGTAAAGCCTCTCTGCACTTCTTACTCCCGACTCAGTCTCATCTCTTTCTGCACCTCCATCGCCAACCTTTCATTTATAAAGTACTCTACTGTGTAGTTAAAAGAGAAGACACCTCAGGGAACCCGTGATTGCATCCCACTGTATTTTAGCTACTAGGATATGGTTGAAATCACCCTCCAAATTTACCGTTTTATTTAAGGATCGATACGAATAGCAATGCACACAATAAAATAATTTGTTGTAAGTACACTATGATACTCAAAGGCAGGCAACATACAAGAGTTATCATATTGGTCAAACTTTAATCCAATATAAAAATATAAGGGAGTGCACTCTGATGTGACTCAGCCTTTCTTTCCTTCGCTCTCTGCAAGCACGTTATTTGGTTTTCGCTCTCCGGTGGTGGCGGGCACAGTGGTTTCACGTTCACCACAAGGTCGACAATTGCAAACCACGAGGCGATCATCAAAATAGATGAGGCTGTTGCTCCCATAGAATCACAGCTTGGGTACCACACAAGGGCAAAGGTTCTCCGTGTCCAATTTCACTCGATGATAGTGAATTTGAGTGTGTATCTTCCTTTATACTTGTCCCTCTGTCCTCAGTGAAAAGCTCTTCTCTGGATTGCCTTGGAGAGCAAGGCCTGTTCTTCTCAGTTCATCCTTTCTACCTCATTGGTATAAATCTGCAAGACTGAAAGATACCGATTTATTTTCCCAGGATCTGTAAACAAACCAACGATTGAAAGCCATCACTATATTTATAGTGAACTCTGCTCCCTTTGTATTGAAGAAGCACAAGTGGGAGCAACTTCCAGTTTGTAAAAGTCCCTACCTAAATAATTTGACACCAAAGAGAAACATGTTTATAATAGAAGTTGCCTAGGTTAAATAGAACTAACCTGATTGGTCAAAATCGACTCTGAGAAAATGGGCAATGAAAGAGTTGCTCCAATAGGCTTCATTGGCGGTCAGCCCTCAAGGCATTAGCGAACCAGATGCTATGTGACTGAGCTCTCTTTTGCGTACCGGTAACTACAAATAGACCGGGATTCTGTCACATCAGCTTCGCTTTCATTTCTCTGAGGAGGTAGGTAATTGCTGCTATTCAGGAGACGCTGAAGCACAGCCACAAGGAGGGCTACTGCCTCTGTGTGCACCAGGTGCTCACGCAGGTACACCGCGAGATGGGCATCTGGTCCAAGGCCATGGGTATCAGGAACTCCTGTCAGCAACATCTTTGAGCGCATCTCCGGTGAGGCTTCCCACCTGGCGCATTACAAGCCCTGGACCATCACTTCCCGGGAGATCCAGGCCGCCATGTGCCCGCTGCTGCCCGGGGTGCCAGCCAAGCACGCCATTTCCCTGGTCATCGAGGCTGTCGCCAAATAGACTGCCCTTCCTTGGCAGCACTGCAGACCCAAAGGCTCTTTTCAGAGCCAACTCCCTTTTCTTCCAAAGAACAGAGCTCACACTTCCCCTGGGAAAGACGGGCTTTTCTACTCCATAAACAGTTTAGGCTCAGGAACTCATAAGAGCAGTTTGACCCTGTCCCATAGATCGCCTCACTGGGAACTGTGTTTGCCCCTTCACGGAAAAACCCTGCTGCCTTATGGGGACAAAGTTGTAGTTGTGGGTTCCCAGAAAGATGTACAGTGGGCAGCCTTGCAAAACCAACAGGACACTTCTATTCTGCTCTCTAGTCTCCGTGAATTGGAATCAACTTGGAGATGGGGCTGTGGGGCATGGCCCTTCATGGGAAGACGCCAGTTGCCCTGCTGTGCTGTCTTGAGGAGAGAAATCATGGTTATTTATTTATTTTATTACCTTTAAAGGCTTTCTTTGCAGCAGTTTCATGATCACAGCAATATGACACCACGGGCACTCATTTTAATGAACAATCTCCTCCAGCTGCTCCTAGGTGGTGGCTTTAACTGAGATTCTACAAAATTCTCGATGAAGGAAGGAATGGATTAACTTCACTTCCTCTCTGTGATTCTTGATGCCGTTATAACCTCATGTAAATGGCCTCCCTCATCCACATGGAGAGAGCTACCTAATGTGGCTTTCTGAGATTGCAACTTATTAGAACTTAAATCCTGACCATTGGGCATGTGGAAGGCCATGGTTTACAGTCAGAATCCTAAAGCCATTGTTTACTCTCCACGGAAATTCAGCTTCCACAGTTTTCTTTCAGCCCAGTAAGCAGCAGTGTGAACAGCTTTGCCCTCAGGAAGCCTGTTTTAGAAAGTGGATTATTTCCACACACACAGTCAGCCCTGGGGCTGGTCTTGTAGCTCTTGGGCACTTGTCTGGGTGTGGCCTTAGGGAATGTAGGGTGGATAAGAGGCTCCTGAATCAAAACAGTGTGTATCCCAGTTGTAGTCCCTTTCCTGGCCCTGTAGTCCTGTTTGCAGTGTCACCTACTAATCTGCTGCCAGTCATGCTCTTGGCAATGGAGTTCCCTCCATTTTCTGCCTTATTTCAGCAGTGTGTTTTGTAAAGCCTGAGATACCTTGAAGACCTGGGAGTGATAATTTTCCTCATGCAGAGGGTGTAGTTTTGTCTTTTGAGAAACAAACTACAGAGACTCCATTTTTGTTAGCTGCTAGGTGACTTCCCTCTCATCTTGGAAAAGCTGACTGCTAGTTGATCTGCCCTCCCAGCCTTTCCTTCCAGGATTTCAAAGATCCTGTCTCAGCTTTACAAAGGAGGACAGACATATGTTTACAAAACTTACTCCACCCATCTTCCCGCTCAATTCAGTGATATCGACTCCCAAACCTGGTGCCTGGCTCAGTCAAGCAATCTGCACCAACCAGAAAGATGCTTGGGATTCATCATCATGTCTACAAAATTTATAGATGGCCCAAGACTTCAATACCCAAGAACACCAGTTGTTCTCTCTCTTGCTGTTCCTTGCTCTCTCTTGCCCTCTACGCCAATTGAAATACTAGGCTCTCTCTCTCTCTCTCTCTCTCTCTCTCTCTCTCTCTCTCTCTCTCTCTCTCTCTCTCTCTCTCTCTCTCTCTCTCTCTCTCTCTCTCTCTCTCCCTTTCTCCCTCTTTCCCTTTCCTGAAGACACCTTCCAGCTCTGGTTCCTGCAGAAGCAGTGGCCGTGGCACCAGACCCATTTAACTCTTTTCTAACCAGACTCTGTTGCAGTTTGTTAGTGGGTTCGTATTAAAGCGAATTTCTTCTTCCTTTATGTAATAGCAGCTGTCATTCTCTTTAAACCTTTTAAAATATAAATCTTTTTACTGGGGGCTGGTACAACTCTTATCACAATCCACACATACATCCATTGTCTCAAGTACAGTTGTACATAAATTGACATCTTAGTTTTCAAAGCATTTTCTCTCTACTTCAGTCCTTGGTATAAGCTCATCTTTTCCCCTCCCGCCCCTTTCCTCCCTCCCTCATGAACCCTTGATAATTTATGAATTATTTTTCATGTCTTGCACTCTCCAATGTCTCCCTCCCACCCACATTGTCTGTTGCCCAGCCCCCTGGGAGGGGGATATTGTGATTGGTTCCCTCAGTGCCCCCACCCCTTCCTGGTATGCCTACTCTCAATATTGGTCCGGAGGAGTTTATCTCTCCCAGATTCCCTGTGCTTCCAACTCTTATCTGTATGCATGTCTAGCCTTATTTGTAAGGGTGGGGCAGGAAGCATTAAAGAATTAGAGGAAATCTGTATGTTTCATTGGTGCTAAACTTCACCCTTACTGGCCAGTCTTCTCCCCACACCCTTTCTGTAAGGGGGTGTCCAATTGCTTACAGGCTTTGGGCCTCCACTTTGCACACCCCCCCATCATTCACATTATGATTTTTTTGCTCTGGGTCTTTGATGCCTAATACCTGATCTTATCAACACCTCATGATCACACAGGCTGGTGTGCTTCCATGTGGACTTTGTTGTTTCTCAGCTAGATGGTAGCTTGTTTATCTTCAAGTCTTTAAGACTCCAGATGCTATATCTTTTGATAGCCAAGCACCGTCAGCTTTCTTCACATTTGCTTATGCACCCGCTTTGTCTTCAGTGATCATGTCGGGAAGGTGAGCATCTAAGAGTGCTCGCTCGGTTATTAGAACAAAGTGTTCTTGTGTTGAGGGAGTACTTGTGTAGAGGCCCAATGTCCATCTGCTTTCTTAAGACTAAACCAATAAATAAAGTTCCATCTCCCCATTGTCATATATACCTTTATACCCTTTAAGTTAGCTAATTCACTAGCTTTAGACAAAGGGGTAGCTCTAACCTTTCTTTATCTGGCTATCCCAAACTCCTTTCACTTCATTTCCTTTGATTTCCTGTTCCCTTAAAACTTTACCTCCCTCAATAGATCTATTAATTAATGGTCTCGCTCTCTTGTCTCTGAAAGACCTAACAACCCCATCCATTGCTTTGTGTGTATTCTGAAGCAGAGTGACCTTTTTGAGTAAAAATGCACCTTCCAATTCCTGAGATGACAATTCTCTTTTGGAATAGAGAGATTCTTCTTTGTCCCACGGAGCAGCAGGTTGGTTCTAACTGCCAGCTTTGTGGTTAGCAGCCTAAAGCACTGTGCCACCAGAGTGCCTTGTAATAGAGAAAAACAGATTCAGTCCATAAGGAAATCACCCAATTATCCTCCACCCAGAATATGATCACTTAGAGAACTTGATCTAGCAAAATCTTGTCACCTACCACGGGAACTTCTACCTAATAACTGGAAAGTGAACAGATGAAGCTCTACAACAATGAAGGCAGAAAAAGGAAACAAGGCCTATACAAAAAGGAAGGACTCAAGATGTACTAAAGACCTAAATGTAAACCCCTCAACTCTCATGGTTTGGAAAGTTTTCTCCGAGTACATTCACCAGTTTCCTATGTCTAACTTCCATCTCTGCAGACATCACATTTCTGGGTGCATCAGGCTCTGGGACACAAACAGCAAAGCCTATTGAGGAGTCTTCGTGACGATCCAGTCTTCACATATAAACGTACTGCAACTACAATAGCTCAACCAGCTGGGTGTGTTTGAACTGAAAATCTGAACCCTGTGGACAATGGCACGTATCACACTGTGGAGGAGAAGTAACCAGGAGACACAAGGAAGGGAATGCGGTGAAACATCTCAAGCAGCAGGAGGCCAAGCAGGCAGCAGAGGGAGCTCAGGGTACAGGGCACACAGCGTTTACAACAGGAGCAGCTCCAGGGGATGCTGTGTTTGTTATTCTTGTATCTAGAGCTTCTCAATTCACCCAAATTGAGAGCCTCTCCAAGGTCTCTTTCAGCAACTACAGTTCTCACATCTCTTATTTTCCTGTAGGGAAGATCCTGAAAATGAAAAGCCCTTGGTTCTTATGAAAAGAAAGGGGAAAAACAAACCAATCATGGGAAAGTTGAAGTGCAATGCTAGAAGGACCAGCAGTCTCTCGATACTGCAAAATTGCTGTCCTGGATCCCCTTCCCCTGGGCTATACAAGTCCTATTCAGTTCAGGGCACCCACAGGTTCCCTACACATTCAGTGGCTGGCTATGCCTCCAAACATTATTGCATTTCAGAATGTCCTTCTCTAGAGATATGTCCAGGGACTGACTTCCCTCAGCTAGTACTATGACTGATGTACTTATGATATTTCTGATTCAGACACACAGAGAGAAACTCCCATGCAAGGAAAGCTTCAGGGGTCAATCAAAACCCACAGATAACAGGGACCCTTAGGCGAGATTTGCAGAGGAGGCTAACAAGGATATGTTAAATTACTTACCTATTCCCTCCACCTACACAGAAAATGCCTGTCACAGACCACCACATTCTTGAATTGCAGTGTGCATATGTTCTTGTCTGTACGTTATGTCTGTGTTTTTGTGTGCTAGTACACAGGCTCTACTCCTTGACTTAATATATCTTACTGTGTGATAGAATTTGTAGCCTGGCCTGCATTTGTTTTATTTTTTAATTGTAGTATATTTAGTGTTGTCTTTGGTTTTCTTTTGTAAGTGTATGTATATTTATTAATCTCAGTGGGTATTGTATGAAGATTTGCTAGTGCTAGAATATGTGCTAATTAGTTCACCATATGCATATGTATCTTACTTACTATGACTGTTAGAATACAAATACCACTATGTGAGTTTCTCGTCAGTATGTGTTCACATTTCACATATGTGAGTATGATAATATGTATGCATTCGTATGTGACTATTTTTCTACATGTATTTTATCCACTAAAACATGAAGACCCTGTACTAGATGAATAGAATGTTAGACTCAAATATAAGAAAAATTGTGAGGCTGCCTCCGCACTGAGTGATGTTTCAGTCTGTTGTACTTAGGATCACTATGAGTCAGTAATGACAGCTGTCAGAAACCATATTTTATCCTATGTGTTCTCTGAGAACATTAATAAACAAAGGGCCTGAGTGTTTTACAATTGGATTTACAGTTCAGAATGAAAGTTCTGAGGCTACAATAATTTGTTTGATGACTCTGGGTTCACACTTTTTTTTAATGATCACACTGGTAATTGACACATGCAATTCACAAACGCTCATGGATAAGCCACAGTTAATTTGAGTTGCGTGTGCACACCCGTGTGCCCCACCCAGTTGAACACACAAAGTCCTCATCCCTGTTTGACCACTCTACCCACTCTCTCCCAATCCTGATTCCTGGAGAGATCAGCTAAGTGGTCATTGGGTAATAGTATTAAGCAATCTGAAAGTAGAGTGGTCTCACCACAGCATAGTTTCTAACAACTAGGACACAGACCGTGTATGGCTGACATGGAGGAGCACCACCCCGGCCACCACCTGAGTGTCTCCTTTGCTGTTCCACTTGTAGACTTGTGAACCAAAATGGGAATGTAAACAAGGATAGTAACAAAAACAAAACCGCTGTTTTATTGTAACTGAAGTGCATGGGCTGGTGGTCTTGACAGCATTATCCAGTCCAGTGTTACAGCCTATTTCCATGGCATCCACTCACACTGCTGCCCCCTTTTGCTCAGACACATTATCAGCATCATGCTACCAGTTGTGTATGTCATTCCAGGTAAACTGTTCCCAGGGGAGAGTGGTATGGAGTACAAGTCCGTTTTTGATATCAGGAACATTTTTATGCTCGTCTTTCCATGCACAGGGAGTAGCAGAGGGTGGTCTCTGAACATCAGCTGATCTTGCAGTGTCATAGGAGAAAATCACACAGTGGCCGCAGAACAGCAGAACCTGCTAGCACAGCCCTGGCAGTCCACACAGCGGGTCTCCTTTTATTAACACCAAACACCTCAAAATGGCTTACATCCTTAATAGAGACCCAAACTACAGCTGAAGGCCCATTACCTCTATGCGGCCTCTTGCTGGATATAACTCGTGATATCAGGACTCCATTTCAACCAATGTAATGGAATTAAAAGTACCAAAACCAAACTTATACATTTGATGTAAACTGACTTTCTAACAGAGTGATAATTTCATCCAATTAAGGCTTTCTTCAATAATTGAATGTGGAAATTTTGGTCATCGTGTGCAGAAGGATTATCCAGAGTCTGTGCAGCAACAATAGCTCAAAAGCAAGCAAGATCTAAACATGAACAAAGAAGCCATAACATACCAAAAAGGAAATAGAATGGTGCAGACTCAGAATTCACTGGAATTAAAACTGGAATGATCATATATGAAAACAGAAGCATGAATCATAAGAGGCATATTACAATAGCACCTCGCCCTGGTAAACGGTCATTGCATGATACCCACCTTTCCAACATGATCACTTAAGACAGACGTGTGTGTAAACAAACATGGTGAAGAAAGCTGATGGTGCCCGGCTACTGAGAGATATAGCGTCTGGGGACTTAAAGGCTTGAAAGCAAACAAGCGGCCATCTAGCCCAGAAGGAACAAAACCCACACGGAAGCAGCACACCAACATAGGTGATCGTGAAGGGGAGAGGAGACCAGGTCTCAAATAACAAAGGCGGGGTGGTGGTGAGAATCACATCACCGTGAATGAGGGGGAGTGCGTGATGGGGACCCAATGCCCATCTGTAGACAGCTGGACATCCCTTACAGAGGGGTAGTGGGGAGGAGCTGAGTCACTCAGGGTTCAGTGTAGCAACAATGAATCTCAAAACCTCCCTCTAGTTCCTGAACGCTTCCTCCCCTGCCAATTATCATGACCCCAATTCTACCTTGCGTACTTGTTTATACCAGAGGATGTACAGCGGTGCAGTCGGGATCTGGAAACACGGGGAATCTAGGATACACGAACCCCTCAACACCCGGGTAGGAGTGGTGACACCAGTATGGAAGGGGCTGTAGAAAGGGAGAACCAATCTTGGAGATCTATGTGTAGCCTACTCTCTGTGATATAGGCAATGGGGAGGTGGGTGAGGGAAGACATCGGGGAGTGTAAGATAAGATATAATAATTATTTATAAACTATCAAGGGACCAGGGTGAAGGGGGGAGCAGGGAGGGAGGGAAAGGGAGGAAAAAAAGGGAAACCGAGCTGATTCTAGGAACCCAAGTGGAAGGTGAATTTTGAGAATGACGAGTGCAACGAATGTATAAGGGTGCTTTGCTCAATTGATGTATGTACGGATTTTGATAAGAGTTGTATGAGCCCCAATAAAAAGATTTATTAATTTAAAACAAACTTAAGAACTGGGATACACAAAGGGATAGTTCTTCTCTGTTCTATAGGGTCAATGTCAGTCAGAGTTGACTCAATGGCAGTGATGTTAGTTTAGTTTAGTTTTGTTTTTTAAACAATTTATTAGGGGCTCATACAATATACATACATCAATTGTATAAAGCACATCTGTACATTCTTTGCCCTAATCATCTTTTTCTCCTCTTTTCTTTTTTCACATTTTATAAGGGACTCATACAACTCTGATCACAATCCATACATATACATACATCAATTGTATAAAACCCATCCATACATTCCCTGCCCCAATCATTCTCAAAGCATTTGCTCTCCACTTAAGCCCCTTGCATCAGGTCCTCTTTTTTTTCCCCTCCCTCCCCTCTCCCCCCTCCCTCACGTGCCCTTGGTAATTTATCCATCGTTATTTTGTCATATCTTGCCCTGTCCGGAGTCTCCCTTCTACCCCTTCTCTGCTGTCCCTCTCCCAGGGAGGAGGTCACATGTGGATCCTTGTAATCAGTTCCCCCTTTCCAACCCACTCACCCTGCACTCTCCCAGCATCACCCCTCACACCCTTGGTCCTGAAGGTATCATCCACCCTGGAGTCCCTGTGCCTCCAGCCCTCATATGTACCAGTGTACAGCCGCTGCCCTATCCAGCACTGCAAGGTAGAATTCGGATCATGGTAGTTGGGGGGAGGAAGCATCCAGGATTTGGGGGAAAACTGTGTTCTTCATCGGTACTACCTCGCACCCTAATTATCCCATCTCCTCTCCTAAACCCCTCAATGAGGGAAACTCCAGTGGCCGACACTTGGGCCTTGGGTCTCCACTCTACACTTCTCCTGTCATTTAATATGATATATATATATATATATATATATATATACACACACACATATACATATACACATACATACACATATATCTTTTTTTGTTTTTGCATGATGCCTTATACCTGGTCCCTTGGCACCTCGTGATCGCACTGGCTGGTGTGCTTCTTCCATGTGGGCTTTTTTTGCTTCTGAGCTGGATGGCTGCTTGTTCACCTTCAAGCCTTTAAGACCCCAGACACTATCTCATTTGATAGCCGGGCACCATCAGCTTTCATCACCACATTTGCTTATGCACCCATTTGTCTTCAGCGATCCTATCATGGAGGTGTGCAGTCAATGATATAATGTTTTGTTCTTTGATGCCTGGTAACTGATCTCTTGGGGACCACTCGATCACATAGGCTGGTGTGTTCATCCATGTGGACTTTGTTGCTTCTGAGCTAGATGGCCGCTTGTTTATCTTCAAGCCTTGAAGACCCCAGTCACTATCTCTTTTGATAGCCGGGCAACATCAGCTTTCTTCACCACATTTACTTGTTCACCCACTTTGGCTCCAGCACTTGTGTCGGGAGAGTGAGCATCATAGAGTTCCAATTTAATAAAAGAAAGTGTTCATGTATTGAGGGAGTGTTTGAGTAGAGGCCCAAGGTCCTTCTGCCACCTTAATACTTAACCTATAAATATAGACACATAGATCTATTTCCCCATCCTCCTATACATATTTGCATGTACATGTCTTTTTCTAGATCTCCATAAATGCCCTTTGACTCCTATCTCTTTCCTCCATCTCCCTTGACTTTCCTCCTGCCCTACTACCATGCTTAGTTTTTTTTTTAATTTTTTTATTTTAACAATTTATTGGGGCTGATACAATTCTTTTCACAGTTCATACATATACATACATCAATTGTATAAAGCACATCTGTACAGTCTTTGCCCTAATCATTTTTTCTCTTTTCTTCTTTTACATTTTATTAGGGACTCAAACAACTCTTACCACAATCCATACATATACATACATCAATTGTATAAAGCACATCCATACATTTCCTGCCCCAATCATTCTCAAGGCATTTGCTCTCCACTTAAGCCCCTTGCATCAGGTCCTCTTTTTTTCCCCGCCCCCTCCCTCCCCATTCCCCCTCCCTCATGTGCCCTTGGTAATTTATACATCGTTCTTTTGTCATATCTTGCCCTATCCGGAGTCTCCCTTCCCCCCTTCTCTGCTGTCCCTCTCCCAGGGAAGAGGTCACATGTGGATCCTTGTAATCAGTTCCCCCTTTCCAACCCACTCACCCTCCACTCTCCCAGCATCATCCCTCACACCCTTGGTCCTGAAGGTATCATCCACCCTGGATTCCCTGTACCTCCAGCCCTCATATGTACCAGTGTACAGCCTCTGTCCTATCCAGCCCTGCAAGGTAGAATTCGGATCATGGTAGTTGGGGGGAGGAAGCACCCAGGATCTGGGGGAAAGCTGTGTTCTTCATCGATACTACCTCGCACACTAATTAACCCATCTCCTCTCCTAAACCCCTCTATGAGGGGATCTCCATTGGCCGACACTTGGGCCTTGGGTCTCCACTCTGCACTTCCCCCTTCATTTAATATGATATATATATATATACATATATACACATACATACACACACTAATATCTTTTTTTTTTTGCATGATGCCTTATACCTGGTCCCTTGGGCACCTCGTGATCGCACTGGCCGGTGTGCTTCTTCCATGTGGGCTTATTTGCTTCTGAGCTAGATGGCCGCTTGTTCACCTTCAAGTCTTTAAGACCCCAGACACTATCTCTTTTGATAGCCGGCACCATCAGCTTTCTTCACCACATTTGCTTATGCACCCATTTGTCTTCAGCGATCCTATCATGGAGGTGTGCAGTCAATGATATGATTTTTTGTTCTTTGATGCCTGGTAACTGATCCCTTCGGGACCACGTGATCACACAGGCTAGTGTGTTCTTCCATGTGGACTTTGTTGCTTCTGTGCTAGATGGCCGCTTGTTTATCTTCAAGCCTTTAAGACCCCAGTCACTATCTCTTTTGATAGCCGGGCACTGTCAGCTTTCTTCACCACATTTACTTGTTCACCCACTTTGGCTCTAGCCGTTGTGTCGGGAGAGTGAGCATCATAGAGTTCCAATTTAATAAAAGAAGGTATTCATGCATTGAGGGAGTCTTTGAGTAGAGGCCCAAGCTCCTTCCGCCACCTTAATATTTGACCTATAAATATAGACACATAGATCTATTTCCCCATCCTCCTATATATATTTGCATGTACATGTCTTTGTCTAGACCTCCATGAATGCCCTTTGACTCCTAGCTCTTTCGTCCATCTCCCTTGACCTTCCTCCTGCCCTACTACCATGCTTCATCGCCACCTGGGCTAGAGTATACCTCTTCTCTAAGCAACCTTACCCTTGATCATTTCCCACCAGGCCTGCCACTCCCCCTTCTCTACCATTTGGGGTCCCATGTTTTTCCCTTGTCCCTGGGTTTGTTAACACCACTTCCTTACCCCCCCTACCCCCCTACCCCCAGTCCCCCCGGAACTGTCGGTCCCGTTGTTTTTCCTCCAGATAGTTCATCCAGCCTGTCCTATTCAGACAGACCTGTGGAGTCACTAACATGCACGAAAACTAGACAGAGGAAAACAAAGCAACAGTATACAACCAGACAACAAAACAACAAAAACAAACCACTGAAAAAGAACAGAACAAAACAGTTCACAAGAGAAAAGCTTGTAGTTAGTTCAGGGATCGTTTGCTGGCCCTTAGGAGCGTTTTCCAGTCCAGTCTGTTGGGGCACAACGCCCTGGCCCCAAAGTCCACTTTCAGCATTACCTGGGGACCTTGCCACTCCATTCCCTTGCTGTTCCGCTGCACTCCCCCAGTGATTTGCCTCGGTGTGGAGGGATCAGGTCAGGTGCAATTCCCACACTGTGTCTCCGGTGCTGTCCCCTGTATCGCCCTTAGTCACTGAGGGGCATCATGTCTCATAGTAGGGCCAGCCATGTTGTTCTCTCTGTGGACTGGCTGCTCTACTCAGGAACATCCTCATCACGGCCTGGTGGGCCAGGCTGTGCTCCACTCTCTCCTCCTGCCCCTTCATCTGCTCCCGTGTGCTCTGATCAAATATGTCCATCTTCCATAGCTGCAGAGTCAATGTCGTCCTTTGGAACAAATTCTTTTTGGGGGAGGGGCAGGAATCCACTTAATTTATGGTGCTGGGGCCAGCCTCCCAGACCTCTCCACCGGTTCCCTCCTCCACGCCGGGATATTGCATTCACACCTTGCGACACTGGGTTGAAGTCTGGTCCCACTTTCCCTGTGGAGATATAAACAATACCCTCCCCTTGGGTGGATTAATGCCCCATGACCCCACTACCCTTTTCTTCCTTGTATTCATCCTTTTGTTTTCCTTTCCCCACCTCCTCCACCATTGTCTACCATGTACATCCCTGGTTTTGGTCTGGTCTCTTCCATACTACACCGCTTAGTTTTTGAGTGTTTTTTATTTTTTTGGTTTAACAAGAAATTAACAGCAAATTAACAGCTGTGAAGTAGGTTCATGAAATCTATTGTATAATGTTATTCGGCATATTCTTTTTATCTTTTCTTTTTAGGGACTATTTCAATGATTGTAATAGTTTCATGAAGAGTTTGCATGCCTTAATCTTTGGATGGTAATATTTTGAAACCTCATAATTAGAGTCATTAACTTATTCTGCAAACTAAAAAAAAAAAGGCATATTAGATTAAGGTTTCCATCATCTCAAACTTAGTTTGTGACTCAAGGCTAGAGACATACATGTACTTAATGAAAATTCCTAAAATATCATTCCTAGTTATTTCATTTTTAATATATGTCACGTGAAACAACCCCAGGACCAAAGAATTAGGTTGTAATTGTTGTTGTTGTCGGTGCCATGGAGTCCTTTCAGGCTCCGAGTGTCTGTGCAACAGAAGGAAATGCTGCCCAGTCCTTCCCCATCCTCACAAGCACTGTTCTGTACTAGCCCATGGTTTCAGCCACTGTCTCAATCCATCTCTTGAAGATTTCTCTCTCTCTCTCTCTCTCTCTCTCTCTCTCTCTCTCTCTCTCTCTCTCTCTCTGTCTTTCTCTCTCTCTTTCTCATTCTCTCTCTCTTTGTCTCTCTCTTTCTCTCTCTTCTGTGCTGTCCTATTTTAACCAGAATAATGTCCTTCTCAAAGGGCTCTTCCCTCATGATACCATGTTCAAAGTACGCGAGAATAAGGCTTATCGTTCTTGTTTCTAAGCATCACGTTTCTTGTCCTTCTCCTAAGGTAGATTTATTTTTCTGACAATCTATGTGACTTTCAGTAGTCTTTCCCAGAAACATAACTTGAATGCATCTATTCTCCTTTTGCTTTTCTTCTCACTGTCCCTCGTTCACATTCATAGGGGAAATTGAAAATACCATGGTATGGATCAGACAGAGTTGATCCTTGAACAGTCTCTTCCTTCTGAGCCTCAAAGTGTATCCATGGAACTCCATGCCATTACACTCTGGGCTCCTATGAGTGGACACCTGTTCATGTAGCCAGTACATCCACCAAGCTCACTATATGATTCATTGCAGGAAAGGCCACGAACATCATACCAGAGAAGACTCTCATTCTCTACGGTTATGTCCAGAACCCAGTTTTCCCTGTGGTGAGATCTGTGAGTTTTCAGCAGATGACCCCGTTCTATACAGGAAGGGAGATGTGTTGGAAACTCAGACAACTATATGTACCTTAGCAAGATTGTGGAGTGGGCATCAGGGCAATGAGGATCCATTGCGGTGACAACGTAAAGAGGGAGCCTGAGGAAGAATTTCTAAATTAGTGCATTTCCTTTTCCTGCACAAAAACATCTTTCCCACAAAACATTCATGTTCTCTTTTACACATCCAACACACACCAACCCTGCATTTACCAAAATAAACTCCCAGATTTAATTAAATATAAATCTATCCATATGGTATTTTTCACATCTTTTAATTTAATGGTTGTGCCTTGATGGTCTCTCACATTAATTACTTCCTATGAGATATTACCTGTTGAGCTTCATTCTTTCTAAGATGATGCATTTGAGAAACATTTCCTTGTGTATTTATTTTTATATGAGTCATTATAAAGAAAACTCATTATACAACATTGATTACTAAGCAAATACAAATACCAATATAAATAACTACAAATATGAGGTGAAGAAAATACATCTTTTTATCCACTTGTTAATAAATCTTTTAAAAAGCACGAACTGGTTTCTCTTTTTCATTGATGAATGAAAGAGGAAACATCACACTCGCATTATTTCATAACACAAAATACAAATTGAAACTATCATTCCTCTGGTTTTTTGTGCTGAACCTATACTGAGACATTAACTTTGATTTTCCAAACTGCCTATATAAGCTCAAAAACAAAAGAAGAATTGGAAAGAAATGACTGTGGGGAAATCATGAGGAAGGGTCCATGTGTGTGATGTTTGTGACCCCACCTGTGACTACTGGTAGCTCCATGAGTGTCTCCCTCCTTGCTTCAGTTTCCTACATAGATTCAGACTCCATAGGAGCCTATTGTGGGGAAGGCTTCCCTGAACACTCCTCCCACAATCTGCCCAAGGCCCTTTTCTAGCCAGAGACCCATTGTTTGTATGGCACTATCCCTGCAGCACTCAGCAAGGCATTTCAAGCCCAGTTCTATGCTGTTTTCAAGCCTCCTTGAGCCCCAAGGCCCCAGAAGGAAGCTTAAATTGATATGGGGAATCCTTTGTCATCATTCAACAAGCTTAAGGATAATCAGAGCTGATGCGTGCTATGTGACAAATTGTGTAAACAGGCAAGTTTTCCTGAATCCAACGTGTATGTTTGCAGGTTTCCATTGTGAGGTGCAGCTGATGAAGTCTTGAGACCTGAGAAAAACTGGGGGTTTCCTGAGACTCTCCTGTGCAGGCACTGGTTTGACCTTCAGCAAATTGGGCGTTAACTGGATCGATCTACCAGCCAACAGGGAAGACACTAGAGTAGGTGGCCGTCATATAGTACGCTGGAAGTACAACATTAGATGCCGATTTTGAAGGGCCGGTTCATCATCTCGAGTGGCAACTCCCAAAGCACAATGTATCTACAAATGAATACCCTGAGACCTGAGGACACAGAGATGTATTACTGCGCATGGGCCACAGTGGCGGGAAGTCAATAGGAGATCACACACAAAACCTCCACTGGAAGGAAGCCCTTATTCCAGAGACATGGACTCTACCACCTCCCAGACCAAGTGCAGAAAAGGCTGGGAGGGCTATTTCTTATGTCATCTGGAAGTACCTCGCAGAATCTGAGTATACTCTATACCGCATGATTTGTTTTCTGATCCATACATTTATAACTCTGGGACACCATGAGAATGAAAATTCAGGAAAATCCAGTGGGCAGCTGTGATGAAAACTGACTAAGAATGTTTACAGAGGGGGGTGAGGTAAGTCTACAGTGGGGGATGGTCAGATATAACAGAAGTGCTGACCACAGATATCCATGATCAGGGTATCTAAAAAGACAACTGAAGGTCCTAACTAGAGACCGCAAACTGAACCACTAGAACCAGGAAAGATACTGTTTGGGGGGACCCAGAGTGGCCATGACACATCTCACCTGACAGTGATGCTAGGCTGTCAGCAAAGGGTTCTCAGTACATACTATACCAAGAAACTACCCCAACTCTAGGTTCACGGGAGGACAAATGTGATCCTTATTAGAACCTCTGGTTTCTTTTAAACTCACAGAGAGCAGCACCCAGAAGGATCCTCCTTTATTGTGACTACAAACTTAGAAGATGACTTTGAATGATGAGGATTTCCTCCTCTCTCTATCCTTCATGGATGGATTGTCAGAGGAAAAGGCAGTATTAGAGGCTATGTTACCATTGTTCTTGGATGCATACTTGTGAGAAAGTTGTTGGAGGTATTGTCTAGATGTAGGATCTGCTGAAATTCAATTATTTCATCTCCCCATGGGCAGTCCTGAGGATCATGTATAAAAGCAGTAACTATACACTATCCATGGACAGGTATTCATAACAAAGGAATGAAAGTAAACAAACATCAGCCCCATAGTACATGTAAAACCATCTGTGAAATATTAGATGTGTTTTACTCATAAAACGAGTCATTGATCCTCAGCAAAGTGTCCTTAGAGTGATAACATTTGCTTACAGCATGGATTTGTTTTCCTTTTCTGCCCTTCCACTCAGATCATGTCCATCAAGGAATTTCTGAAAGAATACTGAAAACACACTACTTGGGGCTTAACATGTTCATAGAAAAATTCAATCTTCTTTCCAATATTATGATATCATTTCAATATTATTTCATGTATCCACAAAGTGTTTTAAAGCCCTTGGTATGTGCATCATCAGGGAAGGTGGTGACTCCCTTCCTTCCACCTCTCATCCAGTGTGGGGTTTATTCTCATGGCCATTGTCAAGGTAAAGGATCCAGTGGGATGCTGAGGGATTTGCCCAAAGCTGAACCTCCAATTTGTTGTCATTTTTCACAAAACTCTCTGCTATGTGTGTTTTCCCGATGTTCTTGGAAGTAAAATTCAGATAGAAGTTAGGAGGAAGAAAGAGTGTGCTTAGAAATGAGAAAAGGGGCCTGAAAGCCTTTCTCAATTAGAGCAGGCTACTTAGGAAATCTGAATGTTTCTTGTGTGCACTATCTTTGTGGCAGCCATTTCAATTACCCCCTGAAGAGACTCCTAGATTCTTAACCACTGACAGCTACCATGGTGATGGATGCTGGCTTTCCATCTAGTTTCTGACACAAGATGAAGAACAGTCCTGACATTTACCTGGTTCACACTTGGGACTTCTAACGTGCATATGACCTCTTCACCTTCCAGATTAAATTTCAAAACCTGGTGAGACTCTTCACACCCTAGGCCTCTGCATTCTTCTGGAACCACAGACCTTGTCCAGAAATCAAGGTTTTCCTCTATGTTTCATATGCAAGCAGGGCCATCCAAAGTGCACAGGTTTCAGCAGTGTTTCCAGTCAAGAAGAAACTAAAAATGAATACATTGCCACTTCAGCTGCTGAGCCTCACCTCCAGGCACCTCCCTCCAGGTCTCCCTAATTATCTCTAGGCCCCACCCCTTCACACAGACCCCCACACCACTCCTTCCTCTGTTCCTGCGGACATTACAGTTCCAGCACCCTGCCTGCCAGTGTTGCAAGTCACCGCGACCCCCTGGGACATTTCTAGTTAAATTCTTTCTGAACTGGTTGCAGGTCTCTGCCTTCGGGCCTGGAAATACTCTGGCCACTTTTCTTGCTCAGCACGCCTCTTGCACCCTCACCCCTCCCTCTAGAAAGGCTCCCCCCACCGATTGGGGGTGGGTTCTTGCCTGGGGCCAGTCCCTTCAGTGTCAGTTTGCAGGGCATGAGAGCAGGGGGCCCCAGCGTGGCCTTTACTGAAAGGAGAGGCCAGCCTGGCCATCATCAAACCACTCCACTGATGACTGAGGTCTGTATTATAAAGGCGAAACTGAGGAACAGGGAGGAAGACAGACATGACTGACAGGAACAGGAAGAGCAGAAACAGAAATAGCCTTCTTGGTTGGGGGGAGCTCCCGGATGAGGTTCCATGACCTAGGCCAACAGGTCAGGGAAGTCATGGTCAGAAGCTGGAGATGAGGGCTTTTTAAAGGAGTGGTGAGGAATTTAGGGAAATTAGCATATGGGGCGTGGAAAACAGGAGAATTGCTGGTCAACTCCTTGCTGCTTTCTTTGAGCCAGTAACATCTGGTTTCACTGGTTATCTTATCTGGCGCCTGCTGGTGCTGACCTTGGGGATGTGCAGGGAAGCTCCTGCAGGGCCCGGACCTGCTTCAGCAGAGTCCAAACATGGACTGCCTAGTTCAGACCAGACCCAAACATTGCAAACTACTTAATATTGGAAATGTGGCAACAGTTTCTGTCTTAATTACTTCCTGCTGAGATAGGTCCAAGGAGGGGATTAA
This sequence comes from Tenrec ecaudatus, assembly GCF_050624435.1. NCBI lineage: Eukaryota > Metazoa > Chordata > Mammalia > Afrosoricida > Tenrecidae > Tenrec > Tenrec ecaudatus. The sequence goes on along the minus strand of NC_134538.1, from coordinate 20,327,369 downwards.
GAGTTGGAAGGTTGGGTGGTCGGGCTAAAGAAGCTGATTGAAGGTCAGGTTGTGGATATCTTTCATCCGTTCCTGCAAGAATCTAAACACACAAAGAGCTAAAAGCAAAAGGCCACAGATTATTATCAGAGGCCCGATGAGGGGCATACCCCACGCCATGGCAGGACTTTGAATCTATGAGAAGCTGGTGGTGCTCCACTGATGTTTCCTGATTTTATCGGCAATGGTGTCGAGCACCTTAACATTTTAACTGTGCCTGATTCAATAATGTAATAACAACAGTCTTTATTTAGAAACATTCATGGTCCTCTTTTATCTGCTGTTAATAAGTCAAGAGCTTAGAAATATTTTAGGGTAACTTGTGTTAAGGATGTTAACTGCATTTGGAGGGAGACAAGAGAGTTATCAGTTTGATGTTTTTTGCGATGGATGATGGCTACTTTTGCTGGCTGCTGAAGAGCCTGTAAGAGATTAACTATTAAGTTATCGTTTACTATGGGGCACCCTTGGATAGTCAGAAAATCCCCGCTCCTTTCAGATAGTGGCAGGACAGTGAGCTATAAGGAACGCATAATTAGAATTAGAATATATGTTAGCCGTCTTTTCCTTTAGCTAGATGGAGAGCTCAAGTGAGAGCAATAAGTTTCATTTTTTGAGGAGTCATTTTAATTGGGAGGCATGCAGCTTTCCGGAATTGGTCACATGAGAGGACAGCATATGCAGCCTGCTGTTGCCCCTGGGCTCGTATGACACAACTGCCATCAACAAAGTTAGATCTGGGTTAGGATGCAGTTGATCAGCGTCTGGGTCGGGGCAGTGTTAATACCTTAACTGCCTGGGGGCAGGACTGACCACTAAGTTTCAGCGGGTTTAGGAGCTGAGGCAAGAGGGTCTCTGGGTTTAAAGAGGGAGCCATGAACATGCGATAGGTTTTCTGCAAGCAGCTTGGAGACAGCAAAGTCAGGACTTGGTGTGAGAGGAGGTCCTGCAGTCTGTGGGGATAGGCTTTTTGGGGGTTCACTTTAGGGCTCTTTGGGTGAGGGCAGCAGCTGCCGCCAGGGCCTGGAAGCAGGGTTGCTAACCCTGACTGTCAAATCTAGTGGCTTAGCTATCGGGGATAGAGCGGGCTCTAGGGGCTGACTGTCATATCTAGTTGCTTAGACAGACAAGCTAAAGGGGATAGAGCAGGCCCCAGGGGCTGAGCCAGGTCTCCGACTGCTATACCTTGTTTGTTTTTGGCCTGTGTAGAGTAAAAAGTTTTGGTAGGTTTTGTAGACGCAGGGATGGGGGTGAAGGCATGTCAGTGTCGAAGTCTGTGAAAGGCAGCTTTTACTTAGAGTTAAACTCTGAGTGGTAGGGGTGGGACACAGGCTTAAACAGCAGCAGAATGAGATAGGTGTGTCTTGAGGGAGAGAGAAGGTAAGGGAGTTGGGCTATGTCTGCTTTAGAACTGTTTTAGGAGGGGCTGCAGGTAAAGGCAAAGGAATATGGACAAGCGGGGTTAAGGGAGATGGTGAAAAAGGTATAGTGGAAGGGGGAATGTGGGACAAGAGGGTATAGGGGTCCAGAGCTACTGGGTGTTTGGGGTATAACAGCTTCATTAATGAGGCACAGGTCCTGGACCCAGCGATCAGTACCATTTGTGTTTTTTTTACTGATAAGATTGGAGTGTTGCGGGGAGAGTGGGTAGGGGTAATGAGGTGGTTAGAAAGGAGGCATTGTATGACGGGTTCACATCGGGAAGCAACAGGTTCTGTAGGGCCAGTTCTTTCAGGTTGGGTGAAAGAAGGGGAAGGAGCAGAGGTTCTGTGAGAAGAGAAGTAAGGTGTAAGGAGGTTCCTAAATAATTTACAATTTTTTTCCCAACAGGGGGACCAGACACGAAGGGAATATAAGGAAGGAATGAGTAAAGGGCCAGTACACCTGGGACAGGTAGGCTTGCCATTAATATCTATGACTGAGATTGAGGAAGGATTGCTTAGCCCAGAAAATGAGGGCAGGTCAGAAAAGATGGCTTCTGTATAAGAAGGAAATTTACTTTACCTATACCTTGAGCAATACCCCAGGTTTGGCGAGGGTGACAGGAGTCCAGTCAGGGTCTCCTCAGACCTCGGCTAATCCCAGCAGGGCTAACGGCAGGTCAAAAATTGGAAGTACAGTCCCCCCACATGGAGATGCAAAGGGCCTGCTGCTTTTCCAAGGACAGTCGGACTCCAGTATCTGCTTTGACCACACGCTGGGCAGAGTTTGGTTGGAGATCCAGGTCTGGGCCACTTCTGTGACTGGTGCCCTTCTCTGCACTTGAAGCAGGTGCCAGATGGAGGTCGTTGTTCCATACACCATTGCCCCACACTGCCCTTCTGACGCCTGGGGGAATCGCAAGATGCAGGGCTGTTAAGGCTTGGATTTAAAATTTGCCTTCTGTCACAACCGGGCATCACGGACTGACTGCCTGCTCCTCATGGCTGTTAAAACCTTAAATGCCATATTCACTAAATCTCGGACCAGGGTTTGAGGGACTTTCTTCCATCTTTTTAAAGCTTTTAATGTAAAGCATCAGTTAAGCAGCTTAAAAAGGAGGCTGGATATTTTGTCAGGCTTTTGAGTGATCTTAAGATTTTCAAAATTGACTCCTATATGGGAAATGGCCTGAAGCCAAGGCAGGACACACTGAAACATTTTATTACGGTGGGCATGTCTGTCCCTACCTGCTTGATTGTTAATTTGATAACTCTAACCATGTTTTTTGTCTGGGAACCACCTAGGTCAGGGTCAGTTAAATGAGCCTGGTGGGGGTGCTGCTGAACAGTGAGAAAAATGTGTTCCCTCTTATTGGTGGTTAGGGTAGAGGAAAGAATGACAAAAGTATCATGCCAGGACAAAGCATAAGGTTGAGATAAATATGGAAACACCTTAATGTAGGCGGAGGGATCATTATAAAGGAGCCTAAACGCTTTTTAATCTGAAATAAATTAGTGAGAGAAGGGAACATGAACAGGACCACTCTTTCAGTTCCTGCCACTTTCCAGAGTAGACAAAGGACAAGGGGGGTTCTGCGATCACAAATGCTTGCTAACAGGTGGGCAGGCGAGTACAGATTCGGGTTCCTCCATGGAGGCAGATAGATCAAGAAAAGAGGACATGTGTGAGTGGGGTCCTGGTTGTGGCCAGAATAGAGAGAGAGGTGAGTAGGAGGGGAGGGGAGACAAGGTGTTCAAGCAGGTCTGAAAAGGCAGACACCAGAGGGGATGCAGAAGCAGGAAGAGAGGAGTAATTTTTAGTGAAGAGGACTTGGGAAGGGGAGCAGAAAACACATAGAAAAGGACGGATCTCAGAGGAAAGGCAGCCTGGAAGTACAGAATCTCAGACTCTTTTTGAGTTTACTGGCAGAGATTGTGGAGATTTCAGAGGACATTAAAATCAAAAGAGCAGTGATAAAAGTTGTTACTTACCAGAGCTTTCTGACCCCTCCCTCTCCCTGGTCTCAGGGTGGGGACCATGGATTTGTGCTCTGATTCCCTAACTGGGAGGTCTGTGAGAGGGTACTGGTGTCGGCTCAGAGGAGGCTGGCAGGGAGGGAGCCCAGAAGGGGAGAGAAGGAGAGACTTCAGGGAGTCTGAGAGGTCTGGCTCTGGGGAGGGGATGGATGTCGGAGGCACTGTGCCTTAGCCTTTGGGAGATGAGGGGATAGTGGGGGAGGTGATGGCGAGAGGTACCCAGAAGTTGGAGGAAGCCTTACCAGGGGCACAGATAAGGAGTCAGGGGTCCAGGGAAAGACAGAAGGGGAGTACTGTCTGGGATTGATTAAGAGAGTTTGGCTAAGAGATTTTGAGCGGCGTAACAGGTAGTAGAGAAGGATGGGAGTGAAGGAAGAAAAACACCTGAACATATAGGACTTCTGATTATTTGTGAATTTATTGTAAAAAACTGTTGAGGTTGTGGAGAATGTTAAAATTGAAAATGCTATTTTCTGGCTAGCAATACTCAGTGTCCAATTGGTATTGAGGCCAAACTTGGTTACAGAAAAAGACCAGGCGTTTAAGGCGGAGATCAGGAGCCAAACACAATTCAGTAAGGTTGGCAGTAGGCACCCCAAAGTACTTAGGGGATTGAGCCAGAAGACTTCTCATTGTGTCTCAAACTGCAGGGGGTACAGACAGAGGAGAAGGGCATCGCTTCCCCGTTCACACCCTTCGTTCACACCCGTAGGTCAGGAGGTGGCCAGGTAACCCTGAGCGGGATCCCGGTTATAGCTAGGGGCCTAGTGGGGAAGTCCTGGACTCTGCTGAACAGGAAGGATCCCTGGTGCAGGCCTGCAGCTTTAACCAACAGACAGGGACCTCAGATCAGAGAGAGACACAATGGAAGCCATGGAGGGGGAGAGTGAGGGGGGCCTGGCTTCATGGCGGGTAAAAATGGAGATTGGTCAGGCCTTGGTTCAGGGTGAGAGTAAGGGGAAGTAGAACATTTTAGAGAAAGCACTGCAGAGTTGCAAACAGGAAACACACAAACAGGTAGACAGGAATCAGACACCCTCTGCATTGTAGTGACTGCTGGGCTTAGTGCTAGGAGTCCTGTTGTCAGCAGGAGTCCCAGGAAGGTGAGCACAGAGACAAAAGGCTGGAGGCCATGTGAGCAAAGGTAGACATGTGAGCGCAGGTAGACACAGAGAAAAGATGGCCCTATGAGTTTGCTGGTCCTCGTTGTCCAGAGTGGCAAACAAGACAAACGAGGCAGAACAAACATACACAGAGAGATACTGACCAGAAGTTGCTTGTTCACACAGGCTCCAGAGGTTCGACAGGAGAGGAGGAATGGGCTGTGTCCTAGCCGATGCAGGGCCTGGACAGCACAGAGCTCAGCACGTAGCTACCTTTCCCAATTTTTGGCTCCAATGTAATTGGTGAAACTGAGGAACAGGGAGGAAGACGAATATAACAGGACAAGGGAGAGTAGAAACAAATAGCTTTATTAGGTGAGGGGAGCTCCCTAACGAGGTTCCATGACCTAGGCCAACAGGTCAGGAAAGTCATGCTCAGCAGCTGGGGACTAGGCCTTTTTAAAGGAGTGGTAAGGAATTTAGGGAAATTAGCATATGGGGCTTGGAAAACAAGAGAATTGCTGGTGGAATCCTTGCTGCTTTCTTTGAGCTAGTAACATCTGGTTTCACTGGTTATATTATCTGGTGCCTGCTGGTGCTGACCTTGGGGATGTCCAGGGAAGCTCGTGCAGGGCCCTGCTTCAGCATAATCCAAATGGGGGCTGCCAAGTTCAGACCCAACCCATACACCACTGGCCTGAGATCTTCCTGCATTTTGCATCATTGCATGTGTTTCATGTATCTCAAGAGGAATCTATAGGCTGGTATTAGACCTATAGACTAATATCCAACTTATGGGCTTGATCTGGAGTGGGCTGGGATGTTTTATCGATATTTACTTACTCTGGTATATAAAGTTCTTTCTTATACACTTATGAGTATTTAGTCTACCCAGATCCCAAACAGGGGATTCCCCTAGACCCAAGGGATACCAAGATGCTGACAAAGAGGCCCGGGGAACAGCGTCCAAAAGAGCGGGACTCCTATGGCCATGGTAACGCCTCCATCTGCGGTGCTTCCTCCCTCACCATTTTACACCCAGAAGGTGTTGATTTTTCATGACAATCAAAAGCCAAAAATAAATCCACAAGGTGTTCAATGCTCCCTGACAGATGGATGGATCTTGGTCCCAGAGCCTTTAGGCCACTCCTGGGTAATGGATTTGTAACAGTCCACTCATGGAGGTCAGACTCAGTTAGCTCAGTTGGTCCAAGAATGGTATTATGTCGAATACCTCAACCAAATTGTTTTTCAATAACTTCCCATGTACACAGGTTGTGCTAAGTCAGTGGCTCTCAACCTGTGGGATGCGAACCCTTTAGGTGTCAAACAACCCTGTCACAGGGTATCCTAAGAGAATCAGAAAACACATATTTCTGATAGTCCTAGGAACAGAGACACCACTATTCTATCCATCTTCAGGTGGATCCCACATGCAGATGCCCCCACATATGAGTACCCAGCATGAAGACATTATCATGCCAACACTATCACATACCCCCCATAGAAATACAGGCGTATGTGGCAGGGTTGGTGTCATCATGTACTCATGCAGACCATTTTCTCGTGTAAAGAGCAGCTACTTTGTAGACAGCAGCTACTGAGCAGAAAGCAACTGGTAAAAGCAACTGTGTTGAAAGCAACAGATTTGGAGGTAAAACAACACTTCGTGAATTATAAATACTGGATAATGTAAAATCGTTTACTGTAAAACCATCAACTAGGCAAAAAATATTTCTGTACCACATTAACTTAATCTAGATGCTGAACAGTGTTTTTATAATCACCTGCAGTTTATGTGAATACTGCACCCTTGTGATAGTAATAAGTATGTAAAAATAAAAACACCGAACGGTAAATCAGGGGAAAATTTAATGATCTGTATTGACTGAACTATGCCATGTATCATCTTTTGTATTATTAAAGCTATTATTATATATTATTTTAATTAGCAAACCATCCTATGACAATGGATCATATAGTGGAAGAACATAAAGAAAAGAAAATATAGTGCGCGTTTTTAGCAATATGATATGACCTGAATCATTACAGCAGGAATTGAGACAATGCAAAGTGTTATTTGTTGTGAAGTTTTATCAGCTGAATCTATGAAGCCCCGCAAACTAAAATGCCATTTTGATAGCAAGCATCTGAGATTTGTCGGCAAGGATACCAACTATTATAGAAGCAAAGCTGATGGACACAGGACAGCCAGGCTTGACACTGGTGGCAAGTACCAGAAACAAAACGTAGCAGCCATAGAAGCTTCATATTTGATGGCACTCAGAATGGCCAGAGCTATGAAACCTCACACCATTGCTGAGGATTTACTGTTCCTATGGCCAAAGACATTGTTTGAGTTATGATCAGAGACAAATTTGTTATGAAATTGAGTGCAATTTCCTTATTTAACGACACTCTCTGCAGAAGAATAGATGCCATGTCTGTTGATATTCTTGATCACGTAATGCAGGAAATTAAATCTGTTCCACTTCCAATATTTAGCATGCAGCTTGATGAATCTACAGACGTTGCAACCTGTTGAGCTACTGGTTTATGAGAGGTATATGAATCATGGCGACTTTAAAGAGGAGTTCCTTTTCTGAAAACCTCTTGAAACAACAACTATTGCATGTGATATATTTGACACAGTTATTCCATTAAGTATAGAGCATACGATCTTTTGGGAAAATGTTTGTAGTGTTTGCACATATGGTGGTCCGGCTATGCTAGGATGTCAAAATGGATTTCAATGTGTAGTACTGAATGAATCACCAAAAGTCATCAGAACTCACTGCATGACTCATCAGTAAATATTAGCAACGTTGCCACAATAGTTACAAGAAGTAATGAAAAACATCACAAGTTCGGTCAATTTTGTAAAGGTGAGCACTTTAAACAGTTGACTGTTTTTGTAAGTGTGAAATGAGCTGGATGCATCGAATAATGCTCTGCTATTTGACACTGAAGTGAGATGGTTGTTGAGAGAAAAAGTTTTAAAACGTGTTTTCGAGTTTTGTGATGAACTCACATCAGTTCAAAGCACGTTTCAGTGATAAAAGTTACCTGGAGAAAATAGTTTACATGGTTGCCATCTGTGCCATCTTGAATGAGTTAAATTTATCACTGCAAAGACCAACTGCAACATGCCTTGATTTGTCGGAAAAGATCCAATCATTCCAAATGAAGCTTCAGCTTTGGCAAAAAAAAAGTGGATGAAAATAAACTTTACATGTTTCCTACCTTATATGCTTTCGAGGAACATGACATTGAACCAGACAAACAAAAGGATTACAATGATAATTTCTGTGAAAGAATATTTGCACGTGCTTGAAGACAAAATTTCATCATACTCTCCAAATCTACCTCACACCCATTTGTACTTGCCAGAAGCCCATTCACAGTCAAAGTTGAAGATGCTCCTGAGACAAAATAAGAGGAGTTCATAGAACTTATTAACAGTGATGCAGTGAGAACTGATTTCCCTATAATGACAGTTACAAAATTCTGGATCAAGTGTGTGCAGCCATATCCTGTTCTGTCTGAGACTGTGTTGGGCCTTGTTCTTCCATTTCCAACAACATCTTTTTATGAAACAGGATTTTCCAGCTGGTTGCTTTTCAAGTTTAAATACAGAAGTAGACTTGTTGTGGAAGAAGAACTTCATTGTGCTCTTGCAAAGACTGCTCTGAAAATTTCTAATCTGGTGAGAAAGAAGCTCTTTCAACCTTCACACTGATGTTGGCTCTTGATGCATACTGTTGCAAAATGTAGCAATGTAGTTTACTGTTATTATATTAAGACTGTCAACATGGTACACCATGCTTCAAGATAATATCATTAATTTGTAATTAGAAATAAATATTTCACAATATATAATTACATATTGTTTTCTGATTAATTACTATGCTTTAATTATGTTCAATTTGTAACAATGAAAATACATCCTGCATATCAGATATTTACCTTATGATTCATAACAGTACCAAAGGTAATTATGAGGTAGGAATGAAAAAAAATTTTATGGTTGGGCGTCACCACAACATGAGGAAATGTATTGACGGTCATGGCATTAGGAAGGTTGAGAACCACTGTGCTAAGTAAATGCAAAATCCAAGTCGGCAGGATCCCCCAAAATCCAGATGCAAGGGAATTCACCTGGCAAACATTGGGAATTCGATGTTACTGAAATAAAATCTCCAGCTTCAGGATACGAGTATCAGTATTTGTAGACAACTTTTCAGGATGGGTTTAGGCTTACCCCACTTATTCTGTTATTAAAACGTTGCATGAAATCAAGCCTGTTCTAGCTTGTGTCTGAGTCTGCGGTCAGACAACAGGGCCAACATTTACAGCCCAGGTATTTCAACTTGTATCTAAGAGGGACGCAGATTTGTTTGGAAACTTCGCTGTGCCTATAGACCCCAGAACTCGGGGCAAGTCGAGAGGATGAAGAAGACCTTAAGAGAGGTCCTTACTAAGTTCAATCTGGAAACTCATGGAAATTGGTCAAATCTTCTGCCTGTTCCCACCTCCCTCCCTTAGGCACATTGACCCTCCTATAAGGAGGGATTCACCCCGTAGGAAATAATGCTTAAAAGACCCCCTCCATTGCTCCGCACATTTACTCACAACTTGCCTAAGTCTTAACAGGCCCTACAAATGACTCAGCAGTGTTACACAGGTCCCTGTGAAATACTGCTCTCCCATCCCAATTAGATGTCGCACGTCCACCAGCACACCCTTTCCAGCCAGGAGACAACTTTCTGGTAAATTGGTCGACCTTTACAGGACTTACTCCTCACTTGAAGGGACCTTATACCATCATCCTCACCACCCGCATGGCTGTTAAGATCAATGGGCTCTCCGTCTGGATTCACCACTCCCACTTGAAGGACGCTCCAGAAGAAAACTCATGGGTGATGAGCTCAACCCCAGAAGATGCCTTAAAGCTAAGACTCTCTGGTGTTTCCTAATATTTACTTCCTAGTTTTCTGTAATTGCCACAAGGCCCAAGCACACTTTCTACCATGGAGTGCTCTTCCCCTTAGTGCCCCAGGTAAAACCATTGCTTGTGCCATGTGTGAAGCCCCCTTGACCATTGGAGATCTACAGGGATCAGTATGGTGCTTCACCTCCCCTCAGGAGCCGACATCCACATTCTCCTTCTCAGCTGAATATAATTGTACCAGAATAGCCACTTAGAAAGGTATAGTCCTGTTTCACCATGCCCCTGACTACAGCTGGTTTGCCTGCTCTTTTGGATTACTCAATTGTATCTGCTCTTCTCAGTTAAACTTGTTCAGGCTACCTGAATCTCAGTGTACCAGGGAGAACAAAGTTTGAATTGCTTAGCTTCCCCTGAATTCCCTTTAATAAGATGTACACGAGTTCCTTTAGTAATCCCACAACTAGTAGGGTTTGGAGTAGCTGGCTCAGCTGCTACTGGAATAGGAAAATAACCTAAATTTCAGAGAATTATCCCAAAGAGTAAGGATAGATATCAGTCTCTTAGAAAATTCCATAACCCAACTTTCAGAGAAAGTAGTCATTGGCAGAGGTGGCTCCCCAAAACTGTAAGGGGTTAAATCTCCTGTTCCTTAAAGACGAGGGCTTATGTGCTGATCTAGTTGAAAATTGCTATTTTTAATTTTTATTTTATTAAATCATTTCATTGTGGGATTTTACACCTCTTATACCAACTCATACATCAATTATGTCAAGCACATTTGTACATATGTTGCCAACCTCATTTCCAAAACAGTTCCTTTCTACTTAAGTCTTTGGTATCAGCTTCACCTTTTAACCCCTCCTCCCTCTCCGTCCTACCCTTGTGAACTCTTGATAATTTATAATTATTTTAATTTTCATGTTTTACACCATCTGCTGTCTCACTTCACTCATGTCCACTGTGTCCCTTCACGCATGTTTCTCTTGTTCATCCCTCTTGAGGGGGGTGTTGTAAGTGGATCATTGCGATCGGTTTCCCCTTACTCCACCCACCTTTCTCCTACCCTCATGGTATCGCTACACTCATTAATAGTCCTGATGGCTTTATCCGTCCTGAATTCTGTGGGTTGAGAGCTCTTTATCTGTACCAACGCACATGCTCTGGTCTAGCCAGGTTTGTAAGACAGAACTGGGGTCATGAGAGTGGGGGAAAGGAAGCATTAAATAACTAGAGAAATGTTGTGTTTTGTCAGTGCTATACTGCATGATGGCTGGCTCATCCCTCCCGTGTGACCCTTCGGTGAGGGGATGTCCAATAGTCTGCAGATGGGCTTTGAGTCACCATTCTGACACCCGATGTTTGCACCAAAAGGGTTGTTTTGGGTCTTCTGATACCTGATCTCGTGGACACCATGTGATCACAGGGGTTGGTGTGCTTCTTCCATGTGGGTTTTTTTGCTTCCCTGCTAGATGGCCACTTGTTTAACTTCAAGCCTTTAAGACTCCAGATGCTGTATTATGCACCCATTTTGTCTTCAGTGATCATGATGGGAAGGTGAGCATCACAGAATGCCAGTAATGAGAACAATGTGTTCTTGCAAGGAGGACTTGAATAGAGACCCAATGTCTGTCTGCCACCTAATACTTAACCTAAAATATATTATATAAAGGCATATATATACATATAAACAAGCCTATGTTTATAACTCTATGTATTCCTTTTGCCTCCTAGTTCTTCTATTTCTTTTTATTTTCCCCCTATCCCATTATCATGTTTGACCTTCATTCGTCTGTGTGTACTTCCTCTCGCCTACATTTCACTGGATCGAAGCACCCCCCTGCCCCCAGCCATTCTATTCCCTCCTCACCATTAATTTCAGATCTCTTATTGTTCCCTTGTCTCTGAGTTTGTTGGCTCACCCTCCTTTTCCCCCAGCTACTCCTCTCTCCTGTCCCCCAGAACCATCCATCCTCTTGCTTTCTCCTAAGTATTGCTTATCCTGACTATCTTTTATAGATAGACATGAAAATTTTCAAGAATGCTATTTTCATGCAAACAAGACTCGTACTATAAAGAAAAGCCTCACCTAAGTCCAGAAGAATGTCAAAAAACATGAGCAAGAATTAAAGACAGTCAAACCCAATGCAGGGATAAGTATGGAAGCCACCTGAATAGAAGGGGGAAAGAAGGAGAGAAATAAAAGACATGAGTAGAGGGGGAGGAGGGCAATAACCCACCCAAGGGGAGGGAATTGTTTATATATCCACAGGAGAGGGAGAGAGACCAGGCTTCAACCCGATGCCCCAAGACGTGAATACGTCATACTGGCATGTGGGAACCAATAGAAAGGTCTGCATCACGGGCATCAATCCCATCTATGTAGATACGCCCCTTCCCCTAGAAGAATTAACTTCAGAGGACAGAACTGAAGCTACAGCTTGGGGAGAGGGACACATCTGATTAGAGCACACAGGAGAAATAAAAGAGGGATGGAGAGGGAGGGGAACATGTCCTCGCTCACGAAGCACAGAGGATGATATTCCTGCTTGCAGACATGCAGAGAGAGGACCATGGGGCTGGCCACACCACGAGACACGACGTCCCTCCCTAAACCATACAGCTATGGGGGACAACGCTGGAGACCCAGTGCAGGAATTGTGCACAATCTGACCCCATCACACTGGGGCAAAACACTAAAGGAATTCAACAGAGCAGCAAGGGGAACAAAGTGATGAAATCCCCAAGGAATACCAAAAATAGACTTTGGAGACAGTGTGGCATCTCATCAGACTCTGAAATACACTTGCAAAGGTCAACAAACAGACCTTGCACTACTTACAGGCTTTCCATTTTTGTTAGCGGCTTACTTTTTGTTGTTCTTATTTTGTTTTTTGTTCTGTAGTTGTTGTTATTACTGTTTCGGTCTTGACTTTCTTTGTTGTTTTGGTTGGCTTTACCTGAGTTTTGTGCTTATCAATATCTCTGCATGTCTAGTTAGATAAGATAGGTGGGATAAACTATTTGGAGATGAAAAGAATGGGATCAATGGTTCTGGGGGAGATACAGGAGAAGGGGAAGTGGGACAGAGGAAGGGGTGGGGGGAAACCAACCCAGGTACAAGGGAACAAGTGAACTAAAATAAAAGGAGAAAAGGTCGCAGGATGCTTAGTGGGGCTTGATTAAGGGCAATGTAACAGCAAGGAATTATTAAACCTGAAAGAAGGCCAAACCTAATGGTGGGACAAGAGGAAAGTAAAAAGAAATAGAGGAAAAAACGAGGAGGCAAAGGACATTTATAGACGTCTCAATACAGGCATATACACCTGTAAATATATTTACTTATAATGAGAGGGGATAGATGTCTGTATACATCAATTTGTTAAGAATTCAGGTAGGAGATGAACATTGGGTCTCTACTCAAGTTCTACTTCAAGGCAAGAACACTTTTTTCTAATAACCTGGCATTTCATGATGCTCACCTTCCCACACAATCGCTGGAGACAAAGTGTGTGCATAAGCAAATGTGGTGAAGAACGCTGATAGTGCCCGACTATCAAAATATATAATGGTTGGGATCCTAAAGGCTTAAAGATAATCTAGCTGAGAAGCAACAAAGCCCACATGGAAGAAGCACACCAGCCTATGTGACATGAGGTGTCGATAGGATCAGGCATTTAAAGCCAGAGGATGGCTAGAAGTTGGGGAAAAAATCAAGGCTTTAAGGATGCACTTTGAGGTCAGCATGTTCTGCCACCAGATTATGTCGATTCTCAAGGAAATGCAAACATTTCCTGTGTGTGTGATTCCTGGAGTTTGTTTGGTCTTTGTTCTTTGCTTTATAGATTGTATCTTTACACCACCAGATGATTTGTTTTCTTAGATAATGTCGTTTTGAGAAAGTCAAATTTCAGACTTAAAAACAATTTGAGTAAATGTAACCAGTCACTTATTCCTAAACTTGAACACCAATAGAAAGGACACAGCTCAGTTCCTTGCTACATGCCTGAGCAAGCTGTAGCCCTCTGCATTTTTACAGATTCATTCCATGTGCTTCTCATTCCTCTGCACCTTCCTTCATTTACAACAACAGAATCAATCATCAAAGACCCAGAATTTAAAAAAATTGTATCATTGTGAAAGAGGGGGAATGTGGAGTGGAGACCTAAAGCCGATCTGTAGGCAACTGGACAACCCCTTAAAGAAGAGTCGCAGTGAAGAGACCAGCCAGTCAGGGTGCAATATAGCACCAATGAAACATACAACTTTCCTCAAGTTCTTTAATTCTTCCTCGCCACTACTATCATGATCCCAATTCTACCTTATAAATCTGGCTAGACCAGGATTATACACTAGAACAGATAAGAGCTGGAAACACAGGGCATCCAGGAAAGATAAACCCCTCAGGGCCAATAATGACATTAGTGATGCAGTTCCAGGTTGCTGAAGGCACAGGACCCCCACCGCCGCTCTGGCCGGTTCCCCGGCCGTGCCCCCATTTCCTCAGCCACCAGCAGGGCCCCTGCTTTCAGGGATGCTGGGTGAGGGCCGCCAGGCCGCTGAACTGGTTGGAGCAGCCAGGGAGGGTAGCGCGGCCTCTACCATGCGTTCGTCTGGCCTGCACTTGGGACCCTGGACAGGCTACAGGCTCTGTCGCTCCCGGGGGAGGAGGGAGAATTAGGCTTTAGGGTGTTTTAAAGGGTAAACATTTCTTAGTGTTTTAGTTGTTTGCTTTTTTTCGGGGTTTAGGGTGTTCTTTAGGTTTTTTTTTTAGGAAGGTTGGGAATATTTAAGGACACTTCATGTGGTTTTTCTTTTCCATTTAAAGTGTTTATTTAGGACTTTTAAGCTGTGTCTCATGGCTTTAAAAATGTTTTATGACCCTTAGGGTGTTTTGGGGGTTTCATGGTGTGTTTATGGATTTTAGAGTGTTTGCTTGGGTTGTGGGTTTTTGTTTTGTTTTTTCCCAGTATTTTAGGGTGTGTTTTGGTGATTTTCCTGTGCTTCTTGAGAAATTTCAGTGTGTTTTATGGGCCATTGAATTTCCAACCCAGTCCCGCCCTCTTGTGGTTATGCGACACTCAGAGAACAACACTGCAAAGGGAAGCAGTTATCCTTCCTGGCTGTCTAACAATATTCTTAATAATGTAACTAAATTCGTCATTTTTTTGTGAAGTGCACAATTTCATAATAAACGAACATTAGTCTTCTCACATGATGGTTCCAAAATTAAAATTCAAGTAATCTAACATGATCCTTACCATTTCTTCAGGCTAGTGCCACCAAACAATTAATTATGATCGAACAAAGAACTTTCCAAATGTCACCTTTGTTCACTGAATCCTTATTTCTGCTTCTCAAAATGTTTTGCAGTAGAGAAGCAGTTTGAGGCTCTTCAACGGTTTCTTCCATAGTAACTTTTCAATGACCTCATCAATCTGAAAAAAAAATTGTAGAAATGACAATGTATGATTTTGGTCAACATGTACTCCCATACCATGTGCTCCAGTGAATGGGCATCTTGGTGGAGCTGGCTCATCCATACCGTCACATAATGTTGAAATTCTTGTATCTCCATTTTCAGCCAGCAACTTTGGAATCTGACTAGAATTTTCATAAAGCAATTTTCTAGTATAACAGCCATAAAAGAAGCATAATCCTTATGGATGAAAATTAATAGGGAAATGCTTCACTTTGGTCGGCCCCCAAAACCCTTGTTCTGAGAGACACTGCAGTCAAGAGTTACTTGGAGGAAGTCAATTTAAATTCCAGACTTCTCAATTTGGAAATGGCTCTACAAACATTCTGCACATGCACTTGAAACCACTGGATTGATAGAACCTCTGGTGAGTGATAAATTAAATTATCAGGGTGCAGAAATCATGATAAGCATCATTGAACTGAACTGTCATGTTTAACTGCCCAAAAGCATTCAAGCAAAATAAAACAAGATAAAAGTAAAAACTTTAACTCTAAGCAAAGTCAAGTTTAGCAACCACCCCGCCCCCCTTTATCCCATTACTTTTTACTGCTCCTGCATAAGTTTTATTTTTAAATTTTGTTACACTGACATATAATTTACCTAGACCATATGGTGCCAGGTATTTCTCTTTTCCTAACGGCAGTCATACACGAAAATGCTTTGGGGCGCGGAATGGTCCGTCACCTCAAGGTCATTAGTTTCGGTTCTTGCTTTAGCCCCATTAACACCTTGGCAGGGTTGGGTGGCTGGGTGGTTCGCATTAGTTACGAGGAGTCCCCATCCGGGGAATCTGATCACAGGCTTGCACACGTTCATTGTGCATCATTTTATGTCCCCCGAGCACGCTCTCGGCGCTGGGGGAAAGTATCATTTCTGCCCGCAGGTGCCTCAGCCATCATTACCTGAGCCTTTGCAGCTGCAGCCTCAGCCAGCTTGAGGGCCCATTGTTGCCCGAAGACCGCCTCTCCCTGGCTCCTTACTGCTCCGCCCCAGGCCCTGTTCCCGCGCCCCAGCCCAAACAGCACCGCCCCTCCGCACTTCGCCAGGCACCTGCATTGCAGCAGCAGCAGCAGCAGCAATAGGCGGGTCCAGAGACGCCTCAAAGGTGAAGTGAAGGCAGAGACCCTGACCCTGCCGGCTCTTCCCAGAAGGGTCGCTCTGAGACTGAGACGGGGCGGAAGTGGCGGTGTCCTAGCCAGAAGTGTCAGTTCTTGTGCGGGTCCTACTTACTGTGTGCTGCGCGTGGAGCCAGAGGAGCTCCCTCACTGTGTAACCCGAGCTCCTAGGTGAGGGGTGCCCTTCACCAGGGACCTGCGTGTGGGCGGCGGCCAGAGTGGGGTACCCTGGTGCACACAGCAGCCCTGCTGGGGTGCAAGCGCTCTTTCTCTCCTCCCCTTGCCCGATGGGGCGCCTGTAGTGCTGATTGGTGAGCGGGTGCTCCAGCAGGCCCATCGCATTCCCTAGTCTTTGGATTGGTTGGGGTTTGTGGTGGGAATCCCTGTTGGAGAAAGGGCTAATCCCGGGCTGAGGGTCTTGTCTTCCGGGTTCCTAGGTTCATTCCCTTGTGGTTTTCTGTTAACCATCCTCCATGTTTTCCTCTTCATACACCGGTGCCTTCTCCCAGACACTCCTTGGGGAGGCCCTGGCATCTGTTGTTTCTCTCACTAAGAAGAGGACTCAACGTGTCCCAGGAAGCCAGTGGCTGCAGCTGATGCACCAAACGTTAGGGTTTCCTCCGGAGGTTTGCTAAGACTTGTCACCTGTACGGTACCTTCTCCCAGGAGCAGGGCGTGGGGGTGGGTGGGGGTGGGGGTGGGGAGAACCCAAGGTCCAGGTCTGGAAACTCCCTGGCTCATCGTGCCAACTGGTGTGTGGCCGCAGGGAGCACACTCAACCCGGTGCGTGTTGGAAGCGATATCCCAGCACAACCACTATGCACGAAACGTGATTGGTATTCCCAGGTTGCTGGGCTAAGCCCTTCCAGGACTGGGGACCTCAAGGAGATGGCCCAGTTTGGTGGCTATTAGTCAACACCGTGGCAGCTGGCAAGTGAAGAAGAGATAGGCTCAGCTCTAGAGAGATGGGGTTCAATGAACTTGAACTCAGCAAAAGGGAAGCCAGTCTTTTTTGGGAAAGCTTACAAGTCTCTATAGAAGAGCTGGGCCCCTTCTAGCGTCCGTTGGA
Source organism: Tenrec ecaudatus (assembly GCF_050624435.1). Classification (NCBI taxonomy): domain Eukaryota; kingdom Metazoa; phylum Chordata; class Mammalia; order Afrosoricida; family Tenrecidae; genus Tenrec; species Tenrec ecaudatus. Next base: position 20,310,155 of record NC_134538.1, on the reverse strand, counting down.
AGCCTTTACTAAGGACAACGTAGCTTTCTTCTGTTTACAAAGCTTCCTCCACCCATCTTGCTGCCCAATTACGTGATGTAGGTCTGTGGGAGCTGGCAGCCAGCTCATTGGCGTTATGCAAACCTACCAGAAAGATGTGGGGACACCCTCCTATCAAAAACAGTTACAGACCTCCCGAAGACTTACATACACAAATTGGTCCTTTGTTCTTGCTTGGACTGGGCTCCTTTTACCCTCCTGCTGCTCTGGCCTCCTTTGCTCTCACCTCTTCACTCTACCTTTAAGGCTACCTCCCCCTCCCGCTTAGATTCTTGCTGACATTAGAGCTGTTTACCCCCTTCCTCACCAGTTCTGCTGTAGTTTGTTCCTGGGTCTGTATGAAACATAATGTTTCCTTCCTTTATGTAATAGCGGGTCTCATGGACTTTACACCTTTTAATTTAGCTAATCCTCTGGCTTTACACCATGGGCCAGCTCTAACCTTTCTAAATCTTACTATCCTAAACCCCTTTCACCTAAGTTCCTTTAATTTCTTGTTCCCTACAAACCACACCTCCTCAATAAATGTATAAATTAAAGTCTCATTTTGTCTCTTGTCTCTGTAAAACCTAATACATGGTGGCCTGCATGGGGAGGCTGTCTAGGCTAGGAGTGGAGTGACACCTTCCTTTCCCTATTCACTAGAGGCACCAGCTGCCTTTCTGGACCCCCTTCGAGCAAGCCTAGCAAAGGGATCTCCACATCTTCTGCTAAAGACCTTCTGAAAACGCATCGGTAAGTGTTAAATCCAAAGCTCCCTACTCCAAGGTCGTCTGCTCATTTACTCTTGGCCTTTCTGAAAATGTCCAGAAATCTTTGCGCAGTCAGATGGCCTTCCCACGTCCAGGGGCTTAGGTGGTAATTATTCAGTGTAAGGACACTCTCCTGTTTTGCTACCTCATTTAAGAGCTCAAATTTTCGTTCAGCCTTTTAAAATGGTTTGTAAGTATTCTAAGGGTCTTATTCCAGGTAGGCTAGTGAAACAAATCCATAGGAACTCATGTGTATAAGAGGGTTTTTTTTTTTTTGATGTTTTGTGAAGATTTATTTGTGTTAGTTATGTTAAAATCTTATTCCATGGGTATCCAGCCATCCAGCTAGCTTTCAGCAGGAACTGGCATGGTTATGATCATCACAAATCCTTCAGGTCTCCAAATATGAAGTCTTATATCCTTATAGTTTTTTTGAGAACTCATTTCCATCCGCTGTAACAAAAATCTGACTCTTCACATCTTTTAAAGCACTCCAATGTGCACCTGGCAGGAAAAAAAGTTCCACAATAAATAGCTGAACCCCAAAACCAATTCATTTTCCCCATTAAAATGCTGTCTCAGAGTTTTCAGTGTTAAATTTGTCTACATGCATAAGAGTTTTATATAAAGGGTAATTGTACATTAAGAAATCATCCCAATCCAGTCCAGTTCAAGCCCATAAATGCGATATTAGCCCACATGTCCAATATCAGTCTATAAAATCCTCTTCAGACTTAAACCTATGCAATAACGCTGAATGAAGGATGATCGTAGCCCAGTGGGTAGAAAGTCTTTGGATCCGGTGGTGGGGTAAGCATCTCAGCATTGGCAGGTGTCTCAACATGGCTTCTCCAGTTCCTAGGGCATGGGGTCTATCAGCACAGTTCCATGTGTCTGGTCAGTAGTGGGTTTCTAAGGGAGTGAGCCGAAAGAGAGAGTGAGTCTGTGTCCTGCCTCCGAGGAGGAAATTCTGGAATTCCCAGAATTGTCAGGAGAAGGCCATAACCACACAGGGGCCATGGGTTATATTTTGGTTGACAGGCTGAAGTCTCCCCCTTCCGTCTTAATTATCAAATTCACAAACGATTATATAACCACCACACTAAGCAATGGCATATAACACCTCTAGTTTGTTTACTGACAAACTTCAATTCACTGGGTCTTAACTCAGTTATCCAAAGGGGAAAACGGATTTTCTTATGTAATAATATGTGGCTGCAGTACATATTGGACAACAACTCAAGATGGTCAGCAGGTGGTATACTTGATTTAAAAATTATTCAGGATCTCAATAACTTCCTTTTAATCTACAAAATATATTCTGATACAGCCTATATCCAAGTTTTCTCTTTCCTTTGTGCTCACCCTCGTTTATGTCAGAATTGTTCCACCATGCAAGTCCTACTGGTTCAGGAAAATGCTCCTTTCAGACTAAGAATCAGTTCTTCTGATCATGCTGTGCCACCAATTTCAGGGCCTATTGTCTCTGACCAAACGGCTGCCAAGCCTTCTTTCTCCCCTCCTCATTACATCCCCTTTCAGGTTTCTCCAACCTCCCTGGAAACTGCTGCATTCTCCCAGTTGCCAGACTGTAACCCTATATCTCCTGCTATCGTGTCTCATTCTTCTTTAGCCTTCCTCCTCAGCACCTCCTCCCACCCCTGCCTTGTCTCAACCTCCTCCCACCACCTCTGAGCCTTCAAACTATAATCCAATATCCCCTAACTGTTACCTCATACAATTTCTACCCAAACTCCTCCCTTGCCCATACCATGATTGTCCACTCCTCCCACCTCTGCTCTGTCACCAGTTCCCCTCCCAACCTTGCCATGTTCTAAGACATCTGACACCTGCCCCCTACTTGCAGCACATCTCCGCCTCTCAGTCTTTTAAGTTCAGCTCCGTGGAGCATAAAGGCAGCAGCTTCAAAACCAAAGGATCCGTCCTCAATCCTCGCCCCCTCATTCCTCTCTGTAATGTTGCAGGAGCAGAGATGCTGGTAAAAGTTCATATCCCTTGTTAAATTACTCATCAGTATAGGAAAACATCTTGGATGTTACACATTGGACCCAGACATTTATAGTAAAGAATTTAAATACCTCACTCAGTCATATGATGTTACCTGGCATGACATCCACATGATTTTAATAACTACCTTGACCCCTGAAGTTAGGGAGCGAGTATGGATAGCTGCACAAAGAGACGTGATAAAGTACATGCAAGAACCGGGATAAGCCCGTGGACTTCCAGGCAGTCCCCAGCACAACCCTAATTGGAACTATCAGATGGTCGTGAGAACCGTGTTCTTCAAAATGATATGATTTGTATTTCATTGAGGGCTTGCCGAAAGCCTCAAAGGAAGTCAGTTATTACAAAATTAGGAAAATCAGTCAGGAACCAAATCAAAATTCTGCCAAATTTCTCTCACATCTTCCAGAAGGTTTAAGTATACCAAAGTAGACCATACTACACCATAAGGGATCATTGTACTTCAGTCAAATTCCAACTCACAATCAGCTCCAGACATTAAAAGAAAACTGAAAAGGTTAGAATGCGGACCCCAGACTTCACAGCAAGATCTTCTTTATCCAGAAAAGTTTTCAACTCTAGGGAGGATCAGGAAAAGTTATATAAGCTACAAAGAGATAAGGTTAAATGTCAAATGTTAGAAAGTGCCCTCCAGGGCAGAGTGGGTGTGTCTAAACTAGTCATTGGGCCACACACTAGTGTGCCATGAAGACCTGGATTCAAATGCTCCCAATCGGGGCATTGGGCAAATGTGTGCCCTAATCTGTGACCTCCAAGAAGGCCATGTCCATACTATGAACAGAAAGGTCACTGGGGAAATGACTGCCCAACTCGACGGAAAGTGGGTGGGATCGTTTATCCCACTAGACCTCCGGAGCAATCTGCCCAAGATGCCTCAGTGCTAGAGCTGCTTGGCTTGGCCTTGGAGGATTGATGATAGATAGCCAGGGTGTTAGGCCCCACTGAAGGTCATCCATCTTGCGCCCAGGTAACTCCCATTGTCTCAAGAAAGACCTTTTCTTTCCTTTTAGAACCTGAATCTGAGACACGGCTTTCTCGTTGTTTCTTTCCTCCTGCGAAGGTTCTACTGGTCGAGAAGCTGTGCCTGCCCTTTCCTTTTTCCCTTGCTGAAAAAGATTTTCAGCTACAAATTTTTATTTTCTACCTCTTCAGATTGAAGGCTGCATACATAGACAAACCAAAGAAAGTTGCTTCTGGACATAATTTTACATTTGTTCTGATCTGTGCCAGTAAGACATAGATTTTATGATTTCAGTGATTTTATTCTGCTAAGGGTCAGGAGAGGTAAATTTGGTTGCATTTTGTCAGTGATTACTCTCCTGCTACCCTAGCCACCATGAAAGGATTAGACGGAAATAGATTTTTGTTTATTATCTACATCTTAAGAACTGTTCTGCAATAAAACAAGTATTGTCCTAAGTCTGTGCTTCTGGGACATCCTATTCACTTTAACACAAGAAGCTTGAAACTATTAAATATTTTCAAAAAACCTTTATGCACTTTAAATGTCATCCAAGACATCTACTCTAGCAAAATTAAGACTTTGGTGTTTTCTGCCCTAATGGGAACACTGTCTCTAAAAATATGATATTTGTTATTGTTTTTAATATTGAAATTGTGTTGAAGAAAAGTTTATAGTATGGCCATGCTTGTTACTGTGATTTCTGGTAATAAGAATGTGAATGCTTTTTTTCTCCTTTCTTTTTTATTTTGACCCAAATAGTAACTTTTGTTATAAAACCAGAAATGCGAAACAACCTAAATGTCTATAAAGAAATAAATTGTGGTGTACACGGGTCCTGCTCTAAGATGTTGAGCATTAAAATCAGTTCATGCTGGCTAGATATAAACTTATGGGCCTAATGAAATAAACTGAGTGAAATAAGTTAAGCAAATGAGCATACATACGGTCTTAAATCATTTATATATAAATCACTTATTGTGTATGAAACAATATGAACAGGATTTTATTCTGTGTATCACAATCACATAATAAGAAATCATTTCCAGACTCTCTCACTACTCACTCCCTCACTGACTCAGTAACTCACTCTCTCACTCTCACTTACTCACTCTCACACTCACTCCCTCACTCTCTCACTCACACTCACTGACTCACTAACTCACTCTCACTGACTCACTCTCTCACTCACTCATCCTCAGTCCCTCACTGACTCTCTCACTGACTCACTAAGTCACTCACTATCTCACTCAGTGTCTCACAAACTCACTCACTTACTTTCTCACTACCACTAACTCACTCTCACTGACTTATAACTCTCTCACTCACTAGCTCTCTCACTGAGTCACTAACTCACTCACTCACTGTCTCATTCATTAACTCACTAACTCACTCACTTTCTTACTCACTCTCTCACTTACTCACTCTCTCACTCACTCACTTTCTCTGTAGAAAAAAAAAGAAATCATTTCCAAATACTACTCCCGTCAAATCCTTCTGGGATATATAAGTGTAAGGTGGGAGAGTGAGCATTCTGAAAGTATCCAGCCGTAATTGCCACTGTATAATAGGAAGATATACAAAATGAGCCCTCCTCCTCACCGTGTGCTAGTAAACTCCACACCATTCCCAACCACACAGCTCTGGGAGAAGATCCTCAGTCCCATAGTCCCCAGGTATCCCCATTCAGTAGTTTATATGAACACAGAGTCCTCATGGAATCTGTGCTGGTCTGGGCTTTTCACTCAGGTATTTTACCAAGTCATGTTATTGAGAGTTAGTGAGTGTGAGTAGGAGACAGTAGAAATGTGCGATGGTTTTCATGACCAGCATATACTGTGTTTGCATATGTCAACACTAATGTGCACCTGGTTGATTCTGAAGGAGACTTGAGGAACCATAAAATGTCTCTGAGATTCTTTTGTGCAATCTCTGAATTCACTTAGAGTAGCCCTGCCGTGACCTGTATCTGCCAACCTCCAGGCCTACAGTGGGTCTCATATATTACTATTGTTGCTATCATAGTATACAGATTCTGTGAAGGCTGATGTACCATCTCCAGAAACAATGCTAAGAATACACTATCAGCGAATGAACAGTCTAAAAGTCAATCACGCGTCCATGTATTGCTGTGGGGAAGACACACTGAGGGAAGTCAGTGTGAGTACAGATACAAACCGCCCATGCAGGGAGGGAGCTGTGTTGCAGGTTGCTGTATGGGCCTAAATAGAAGGAAGGATTCTGCCTCAGGATCATTTGGAGAGGGAGGTTCAAGTCTGATTTCTTATTTCAATCCAGGGTTCTTCATCTCTCAGTTTCCCACTTGGAATCTATATTTTTTATGATTCAGTACCTACCCTTTATATCTGTGAATTCAAAGTTTTAAGAAGAGAAAACATTGTCTTGGAGAGAAAACCAAGCAAATGAGCTTGTTCTATATGGAGTGGATATTACTCTGCCAGGGGTGATCAGCATGTTTTCCGAAGGTCAGTGTGTTGGTCTGCGTGGACTGTAGAAAAAAAAAATTCTTAGACATTCCTATGTGTATAGAAAGAGCATTATATAAAGAGCAATTGTAAATTGAGAAAACATTCCAGCCCACTCCAATATCAGTCCATATGTCTGATACCAGTCTCTAAGATTGTCTTCAGACTCATGCAACAATGCTGAGTGCAGGCAGATCACAGGCTAGTGGGTGGAAGGTCTTGTGGATACAGTGGCATTGAAAGCATCTTAGTGCTAGCATGGGTCTCCCTCCACATGGCTTCCCCAGCTCCAAGGCTCTGGCTGCCATTTGCATAGCTCCATGTGGCTTGTCAAAAGGAATGCTTGGCAGGGAAAGAGTGTGTCTGGCCTTCAGTGAGGTCCTTCGTACCTCCAAATGAGGTCATTAAGCTACGACCTGATTGACAGGCTAGACTTCATTCGGTTGCAGGTTGATAGGAGATCATGTAATTGCAACAGTCAATATCTTTCAGGCAGACTCAGTGGAGTCTCTGGGTGGTGCTATTAAGGACTCAGCTAATGGCTGTAAAGTTGGTGGTGTGAAACTTGATGTCATTTATTCAAGTACAGTATATGGTAAAATTTTGCCTTTCACCCAAACTATAAATCTGTTGACATTGACCAGTTCCAACTCATAGTAATCCTATAGGACAGACTAGAACTTCTATAAGATATCCCAGCCTGTACTTCCTTATGAGATTATTCTACCACAAATTTCTTCCCGGAGCAGTTGGTGGATATGAATGATTGACTTTTCTTTTAACAGCTGAGCAAGTCACCACTGTACAACCAGGGTTGGTAGTTCTAACCTATCCATGCAGGTGAAAATTTTAAAATATCTTGTAAAATCATCATAGTTTGAAATTATGTATTTCAGAAAGCCTTGCTGTTTTTCTTCCTGACTCTTCCCCTACATCAGGGATCAGCAAATTTGGGTTTTGAAAAAGGCCTGAAAACCATAATTTGTTATTCCATTGTTCATATAGCCTTGGAGACAATTACTCAACCTTGCTGATGGAGTGTGAAAACAATAGCAGGCAGTAGAGAAGGACATAGCTGTGTGTTAATTGAATTTTATTCACAAAGAGAGATCCTGGGCCATGAACCTGTTACCCATATTCCTACCTGAAGGTCTGTCTAAGTAACAGACAACCTCTCCTTCTTAAAAGTTCTACTGGAACTTCAGGCACATATGCATCAATTCAATAATTCATTCGTATCAAGAAGTCTTTTCTGCACTAAAAGTAGCTCCCCTGACATTTCCCTCATCCCCTAAAAATGTATGCCTGCACAAATTCGTCTCCACCCTTCCCCTGGTGAGGAGCAGCTTCCAGTTGTTGACCCGACCCTGTCTGTATTGGTGCAGAAACAGCTGAGACACTCATGATGAGCACTTCAGTAACTGACAGCCCAAGTTCCCTGACCTCACTGATCCCTAGGCGCAGCTTCTAAGCCAGCGCCATCTCGAGGGACATTGACACAGCAGACAAGTTCATTGTGACTGGGGCTGCCACAGTTGCAGTGGCAGGCTTTGGAGCTGGAATTGGGACTGGGTTTGGGAGCTTCATCCTTGGTTTTACCAGGAACCCTTCTCCGAAGCAGCAGCTCTTCTCTTTTGTCATCCTGGGCTTTGTTTTCTCGATGACCATGGGGCTTTCCTGCCTGATGGTGGCCTTCCACATCCTCTGCCATGTGAAGGAGCAGTATCCAACCCCCACAGTTCTCTGTCCCACGTCTGTCTGCCCAATAAGTTCCTTTTCCTGCACCTCCCCAGGCACCCTGAGGATAGTAATTAGCTCAGGGTATGACAGAGGTATGGCAAATAAATACTGTATCAAAAAGATGTTTCTGGAAAAGGAAAAGAAAGGCATACAATCATCATTATCGATCCAAATTTTTCTTCTTTACACTCATTGTTATTCATATAATTACTTTTTTTATTTGGCAAGATATACACAGCCAAAAATTTTCCAATTCAACAACTATTACATATATAACTCACTGCATTTGCTTACATGCTTCATGTATTACTCTTGCAACTATTGATATTCTTTTCCAAATTTTCCCTCCACCATTAATATAAATTGAATGAATGTCCCCTAAGCAACACCACTTTGTCCTTCACCCATCGTAACCATTGGTCAAGCTTTGTTCCTTTATGTAATGTAGGGGTTTTTAATATAATCACATGCAATATACTTATATGGTTAAATTGCTTTTTAAGAGATTTGTAAATATAGATGTATATATACACAAATATATATCATCTTAATGAATTCTTGTGTTCCCTCTCCCTCTTGTATTCATTGTTTTCTCCCCCAAGCTACTCACCCTCCTGACACCTCTGCTCCCCACATGCCCTAGACCATTGCATCAGTTACTGTCTCTATGTGTCCAACCTTTTAGTGCTTTACAACCTTGGAGACCCAATAGAAACAATAAAACAAAACACGAAAGAAAACAGCAAGAAGAAAAAACTATTATAAAAATGAAAATAAAGAGTAAGAAAGAAAATATCACCCTCAGTATTTTAAAGTTGAGAGAGAAAAAAAATTTTTCTGTGGAACAAATGTGAAATATTTAACCTTAGATCAAATTCAGGTTGGGTCAAGAGTTAGGTCAACTGAGCACGTATCATATTATGCCATGGTCTGATCCATCATGATCAAGTTTATAATCATCTCTGTCTGATAATAAAGCTTGTCAATGGGATATGCCAAATGTCTAATGTGACTAGATATTCTCCAGATGGATTTTGACTTCCCACTGTCCACTTAGCCTTCAACAAATTGGAGGTTCACAATTTGAGCTTTGAGACTTTTCCCTTCATCATATTTGGATTTTGTTGTCACTATCTTTGGATCATGCAGGCTGATTTGCTTCTTCAGGGTGAACTTACTTAATGCCTCACTGAGATGGCTGCTTGTTTGAAGATAAGACTTTTAAGGCGCCAGATAATTTATAGCCTTGTGGCATTTGCTTTCTTCCCACAGATTTCTCTAATGCCCTTATCTTCAGTGATTTCCTCATGAAGGTGAGCTTTGTGCAGAGTTATGTTATAAAATCCTGAACTCAGAATATGATCACCTAGAGAACTGATCTAGCTAAATCTTGTCACCAACCATGGGTACTTCTACCTAGTACCTTGAAAAGGGACAGATGAGACTTCACAACCACTGAGGCAAAAGAGAAGAAAATGAGAAGAGAAGTGGGTGCCCCCCTCCTCCTTTTTTTCCTATTTATTTTTATTTGTGTCTTTGTTATTATTTCTTTCTGTTTTTGTTGTTTGGATGCATAGAGACAATCACTGAGGCAATGGTTTATCTGGGAGGGGAGGAAGTGGGTAATTGGGAGTGATCAGTGGGTGTGAGAGGCAGGAGGGATTTTAGAGCTGATTGTAATGATGCATATGGAACCCTTTTAGAGGTGGATTAACGATGGAAGTGTGAATATCAAGAAAATTATTTTTAATCAGAAATCAGACTTTTTACTATGCATGAAGGAGGAAGAGTTTGCTTAGGAGGCAGTGAATTCATTTTATTGGTTGTGGAACAATTCACAGAAGAATAAAAATGGTTGTACAACATAAAAAGAATGGTCAGTGGCAACGAAGCACGTATGTAGAAATTGTTCAAATGGTGACTGCTTTGTTGTGTATATTTTTGCAAAATGAAAATATTACATACATAATATTTATATAGGAGAATATATTCTAAATTTGATTGTGGGAAAGATTGTACAACCCTTTTGCTGTGGTTGAATTATTAAATTGTATGATATGTGGATAAAGTATAAATAAAATGTGGATTTTTTTAAAGAGAAGTGGATGCTCTGAAATACTCGTCATTTTACCCTCACTTTAACCCAACAGCTTGAATTTCTCATAGACTACCCTTGTCCTTGGGATAGGACTGAGCTGCCCAGAGAGAACGTGGAACTTTCCAAGGAAAATGTCATCCCCAGGGATTTCCTTCATTGTGGCTCACAACTCAGGCCAACCACATGCATTTCTACCAAACTACCCATGGTTTTCAAGGAGGACTTGTTTGTCTACAGTCTGTGCAAAAGATCCAGGGGAGAGATTGAATCGCAGAACACGGGTGAGGAATGTAAGGGCCATTACTCACCTGCTCCTACTCAGCCATCATCCTTCTGCTTGCACAAACACAGAACACGTGGATCACCTGAAGCGTAAAATATGGCAGGAGAACTCCCAACTCACATGTGAAGGTCAGGCTTCTTGGGCCTTCATTCTTCACATGTTGATCAGAGATGCCTGTGGAGGTGACACTCTTCTGGATCCTTCTTGGTGACATGGATGACCTATCCTGTGAGAAACTTCAATGTCAAAAACAGTGCTTTTCATCTTAGAACTGTTTTAAATTAGATTTCCCCCCTTATTCCTAGGTGTATGTGATCATGCAGGTAGAGCTGCTACAGAGCGGTCATGTGTTAGGAAAGCTTTCTGAGAGGGCTACGTCTCACTGCCATGTCTGTAGATAACACGTTTCTAGATCTGTCAGACTCTGGGAAACAAACCCTGTATCATGTGGCAAAGAAGCTTAGTGGTGACAGTTTTAGCTTCAACCCCATCTTCAAAAATCCACACATAGCAACCACTATAGCTCAACCAGCTGAGTGTGTTTTTACTGAACAATCTGAAACCTAGGGACACTGGCATATATTTTGTGGGAAAAGGACAAGGCGACACAGTGAAGGGGAAGTGGACAAACACCTCAAGCGTCAGGACCAAGAGGGCAGCAGAGGGAGCTCAGGGTACACGAGGCACAGGTTTTTCCATGGGAGCAGGTGCAGGGTGCTGAATGTTTGTTTCCTCTTGTATCTATACTTTCCCAATTTATCCAAGTCCAGAGCCTCTCCAGCGACTCCTCAGCAAGCACAGTTCACATAGCTATTTTCCTGCCGGGAAGATGCTGAAAATGAAAAGCCGTGGTTCTTCCTGAGAAGACAGGGGAGAAACAGGTCAAACTTGGGAGAAGTTGAAATCAATCCCAGAAAGACCAGTGGCCTCTCTATGCCATTACATTCTGACCTCAAGGTGCTTCTTTCAACACATTCAGTTTCTGTCCTTCCTTATATTTCCCCCAAACTGCCAGTAGATTGAAACTCTATGTGTGTACTTCCCAGCCCAAATATCTCTTTTGAAGAGAAAATGACACGCAAAAAAGCATCATTTTACAATTCCTGAAATAATTGATAGTTGTATATCATTTTGAAAGTTGGAGAAACTAAAGTTTTGAGATTCTGAATAATGCATCAAAGTGCCTTGTGGTCATTAGCATATATTATTAGAAAGCATAATGTCTAGATTTGGAGAACACAATCAACTGCTCAAACATGGGAGACTTTTTCTAGTCTATGGGAGACTCCCTGGAAACTTCCCAGTGCGTTATGCAAATTTACAGCTTTGTCTTCTCTGAAGGATGCAGAGACCTTCAGCATCTATAGAACTTCTAAGGTTAACTCGGTACCTTCAGATGCTTGGTGTGCAGCGGCCTTGTGAAGGCACAACATATCTGCAGGGAAGGAATGAGATCTGGGGCCCTGTCATATCCAGCTCAAGGGAACAATAAAGGGCAGGTCCAGTGGGGGCTGGGGAGGGTTTTCCTTTTAGCACATAGATTTTCCTTCTCCAAAAGTTAATTTAAAACAGCATTAGACAAGGGATGCTTGTGTCAGATTAAATGTCTAATTCTATGGAAATATTTAAAAGAATGAGGACCACGCTTAAAGGGGTGCAGAGGGGGCCCGCATTTTGGGGAGTGTCTGCACCAGTGTACGTCCTCTGCTCTATACAGATTTGCAAGGTAGAATTCGGATCATGATAGTTGGGGGAAGGGGCGGGGGGGAGGAAACATTTAGGAACTGGAAGAAAGCTGTATTCTTAATTAGTGCTACATCGCACCCTGACTGACTCATCTCCTCCCCTATACCCCTCTGTGAGGGGATCTCCAGTGGCCAACAAATGGGCTTTTGGTTTCCACTCTGCCCTACCCCGTCAGTCACTATGGTAAGGTTGGTTTTGGTTTTTTTCTGATGATGCCTTATACCTGATCCCTTCAACACCTCGTGATTGCACAGGCTGGTGTGCTTCTTCCATGTGGGCTTTGTTTCTTCTGAGCTAGATGGCCACTCGTTTACCTTCAAGCCTTTAAGAACCCAGACACTATCTCTTTCCATAGCCGGGCATCATCAGCTTTCTTCACCACATTTGCTTATGTACCCGTTTGTCCTCAGCGATCGTATCATGGAGCTGTGCACCCAATGATATGATTTCTTGTTCTTTGATGCTTTATAATTGTTCCCTTCAGAACCATGCGATCGCACAGGTGGTGTGTTCTTCCCTGTGGGCTTTGTTCCTTCTGAGCTAGATGGCCACTTCTTTATCTTCAAGCCTTTAAGACCCCAGACACTATCTCTTTTGATAGCTGGGCACCATTAGCTTTCTTCACCACATATGATTGTTCACCCGCTTTGTCTTCAGCAGTTGTGTTAGGAGGGTGAGCATCATAGAATGCCAATTTAATAGAAGAACGTATTCATGCATTGAGGGAGTCCTTTAATAGAGGCCCAATGTCCTTCCACCACTTAATACTAAACCTGTAAATATAGGCACATAGATCTATTTCCCCATCCTCATATATATATATATTTGCATATGTACATATCTTTGTCTAACCACCTAGAAATTTTCATTGTCCCTAACCTGCCCAAACAAACTCACTGCCACAAAGTCAGCTCTGACTCATAGTGTTTCTCTATAGGTGTCTGAGATCAACATCTATACAGCTTCATTTTCCTCTTGCAGATGTGCTTGTGTGGTTGAATTTCCAGCCTTGAGGGTAGCAAATGAAGCCAGAATTCATTTCCTGCCCTAGAAATGAACCAAATCAAGCAGATACCATCAAACCCACACCAACTTCTAGGGGACTCCATGTGTGTCAGATCACAGGGATGTTGCAGAGGGTTTCAGTGACTGGTTTCTCAAAGTGCATCACCCAGGCTTTCTTCCCTGGAGACCCTGAGTAGACACAAACTTCCTGACTTTCCATGAACACCTATCCATGGTAACCATTACAAAACTCAGGGACATCTAACGCTAAGCAAGGCGCACGTGCATGTACACACATGCCAGACCCTATGCAACCTGGCAATTGTTCAAAGAAGGAAAACTCAAAACTATACAATGAGGTTGAATTTTTAACTATAACATGAGAATCCACCCTGTTGAATTTGTAAAATTTGCAGGACCCAGAAAAATAAAGGCATTCTGTTAATTTTCAGCTATCAAGTTTGTATGTGAATTGTACAGATATACTGTAACCTAACTGGCCTCTTTACTATAGCTAGAGAATAAAATTATTATCAACTTTAATCAATCTTCAAGAGAGATTTTATATTTAATTATTTTAATATTCTTCCATAATATTCATCATGGAAGATGTACAGGTTTCCTAAAGATTTTTAAGATGTACACTATTTGAGGAATTAAAAAAGATTTATTACATTATTCTATTTAACATAATCCTGTACTATCTAGCATTACCTATTAGGAACACCTATGCAGTGGCTTCAAAAGAATCATGGATAAATTCCATTTTCTTTGTTCCATTTTTCCATGACCTTTTTGAAAGCCCCTTATGCATTCATGGCATGAAGGATTGGCTACCAATGAGCTCCTTGTATTTCAATTAGATACTACTTGATAAATATCAATCATTTTGCCTACCATTGGATTCCATATGGTGACCGTATGCAGTTTCAGAGTAAAACTATCCTCCGTAAGATTTTCAGTGCCTAACTTCAGAAGTTGTTTGATTTCTTGAAAGGTACGTACGTTTCTTCTACATTGCCTGCAGTCTCCATTCTTTTGTTCGACAGCTGAGCACTCAGTTGGTGCACTACTCAGGGACTCCATTTAAGCACCTACATCTTGAAGTGTGAGTGCTTGTGGTCAGAGCCCTGTGTTGCCTGATGTGTCATGAATTAGCTTCCCTTCCAAATCGGTGGGCCTTTTCTGGGGCTGCTTTTCTTTTTCTGTTGGTCTTTTATGTGTTCCTGTAATGATACTTTATTGTATGTGGAATATATGAACAAAGGAACCCTTTTGACACAGTTGGCTCAATATTGGGCTGCTGACTGCAAGGCCATCTGTTCATACTCATCAGAAATGTGCAGGAGAAAGATGAGTCTGCCTGCCGCGGTAAAGAGGTACAGGCGTGGGAGTCCTAGAGGGAATTCGCCTCTGATAGCTCTGCTGTGAGTTGGACTAAACATGGTAACAGAGTTATGCGTGGACAATGTCAGACCACTTTTTAGCTATTTGAGGCTAAATGCAATTGGATTCACATTTTTGTGGACTCTGGTGAAGTGCAAAAACTTTTTTGGTGTGTGACATTTTAAGGAATTGATCTATTTTTGGAGGAGAATTGTTTTGGAACATGCTATTTATTTTAATCATTATTGTGGGCTCATACAATTCTTGTCACAATTCATATATACATCCATTGTGTCCAACGTCTCCCTTCTGTTGTTCTTCCCCCAGGGAGGAGGTTTATATGTAGATCCTTGTAATCCGTTCCCCCTTTCCACCCCACCCTCCCTCCACACTCTCTCCACTCTCCTGGTCTCGCCACTCTCACCGCTGGTCCTGAAGGATCATTTGTCCTGGATTCCCTGTGATTTAGGTTCCTATCTGTACCTGTATACATCCTCTGATATAGCAGATTTGTAAGGTAGAATTGGGATCGTGATAGTTGGGGTGGGGAAGAGGGTAGGAAGCATTTAGGAACTAGAGGATAGTTGTATGTTTCATCATTGCTGCACTGCACCCTGCCTGGCTCATCTCCTCCCTGTGATTCTTCTGTAAGGGGATGTCCAGTTCCCTACAGATGGGTCTTGGGTCCCCAATCTGTACTCACACTCATTCAGAACGATTTGATTTCTTGTTCTTTGATGCCTGATACCTGATCCCTTCGACACCTTGTGTTCACACAGTTTGTTGTGCTTCTTCCATGTGGGTTTGTTGCTTCTGAGCTACATGGTCGTTTGTTTACCTTCAAACATTTTTAAGGCCCCAGACACTATATCTCCTGATAGCTGGGCCCCAGATTTGATTTTGTACCCATTTGTCTTCAGCAATCATTGGGAAGGTGAGCACACAATGGTATGGTTTTTTGGGACATGCTACTTTTTTATTGATTTTAGTCTTTTTGTATTTCTTCATTGAAATCTCAATGAAGACATCCTTTATGCTTATTAAAATTTATTTGGTCAACCTGGGGTTTGACTCTCCTTAAAACTAATAAGTACATTCCTTCCTGATACCCCGTGGTCTGATATTTTCTCCTCTAGGAACAAATTCAATCACATCCTTCAAATCATTGTTGTCAATTAATTGAATTAATTAGACTACTAAGGACAGATAACAAAAACCATCACTAAACAAAAGGGCCCCATAGGCAGGTACGAAGAATGAGTTTACAATGGAAACCATCTGAGAGAGTACCTGTGTTCACCTCCCTCTGTTTTGAGGACAGATGCTTGCTCTGGGTCCTAAGTAGATTAATTAATTTGAGGCTTTGAAGAGAATGCCTTTCTTCTTGTTAGTTGCCATCTAGCTTTCTCCAATTTATCCCAACGCTGTGCAACCATAGTGATGTAGTGTGCTATGCGTTGGGTTGCTATCCACGTGTTCAGCCATTCAAAACCACTTAATGATCTACAGTAGAAAGATGAGGCTTTCTACTCCCTTAAAGAGTTGCAGTTTCAGAAATGCACTGGCCCTCCTCTACTCTGCTCTATAGGGATCTTTTGAGTCAGAATTGACTCAGTGACATGCTTTTTTTTTTTTAATGTAAAACAGAAAAGAAAACCAAACTAACAAACAAAAAAAATGCCCTGTGACCTCTGTACTTTGAGTTCAACACGGTCAGCTTTTTTCTCTGAGACTGGAATGGTGACTTTGGGCTCTTCACATATTGGTCATGAACCTGAAAGTTCTCATTTGCGTCTCTTGTAAGTATTGCCTCTTCTGTTTTACTTTCTTGCTAGCCCTTCTTCATGCTCCATTTATTTTTCCAGTGTGGGAATTTCCATAAATAGTTATTGCTAATGAGCTTTTCATTGGGTGAGTGACCATGGAGCTTCCCTTCCTGGCCATGGAGACCTGGGCGCTCTTTAACTCCGTTGCCTGTACTTTTGAGAGCGGAAATCGAACTGAGCATTTACAAACTCATGACAGAATCTTCCCATATTTTTAGAATTTCCTTATCATTCCAGGTTTCACTGGCTAGTGTTTCCTAAAGTGATCATTTTATTTCTCCCTATGCTAGTTCATGAAATGTAAATATGCATGTGTTACTGCTTAGGCTCCACCTCTGTTGCATTTCTCATACATCATTTGACCTTGTGCTTTTGTTCTCATTAGTTGCTGTGGAGTCATTTTCAACTCATAGCCACCTCATGTGACCTGGGTAGAACTCTGTTGGTTTTGGAATGGTGTGCCCTCTCTGAACAGATTGGTCTAGTTTTGTTTTGATTTGCTCAGTGCTGTGTCTGCTTTGTCTGGGTGTTATATTACCTCAATCAATATAATAAATGCAAGAGCCAGTTTATGGACCTGAGGTAAGCAGTATTTTTGAGACTCGTGGCTTTTCCAGGAAAATGAGTTCCACTTACCTCTATTGAGTAGATTGTTTTCTTCATCTCCTCTTCATCGTACACAGAAGATCTCTAGATCATCTCTGTAACTGATGACTGACAGAATAATCAACCCTCAGCATATGAACAGAAATGTAGTTTCCAGGCATTTATTTGTAGACACATGGACATGCGTGCTGACTTGGTTCAACTTACCATTTGAGCAATACTGAACATGTACTTACTGGTTCGTGACTTTCTTCAGCTATATCCTATTGGAAGCAATGTCTGCTTCAAAGAGACAAGAGGACTAAATGAGCCAGTGTGGCCAAATCTCTTTGGAAATTGCTTCAAAATCGTGGTTGCTGAATAAATGCAGTGTTTGATCATGAACATGCTATGTGAAGGAGACCCTAGTGGTTCATTGGTTTAATCAACTGGTTGCTGGCTATGCTCTCTGTGGCTCCAGCATCTCAGGCACATCAGGGGATTACAAGGAGCCTGCGTGGGCCCATGCGATAGTTTATTGTGCCAGCCTGGCCGATAAACACAAGTAGGATTAACTGAAGGGCAGAAGGATAAATGGCTCGGTGAGCCTCACCTTGCATGTTCTGTGCCTCAGTTTAAAAGGGGTACACTACTTGTGGGATGCCTCGCCTGTAGACTGTGTGGCTGTAAGTTGAGGTCCCTTTAAGCCCACACGATTGGAATGTTCATCTCTGGTGCTGGGGACCGAGAGTTGATGACAGTTGGGGACCTGCCATGCAGTTTGCTGCCTGGATATAAATAGCCCAGCTCTCTCTACAGAAGGGGACTGGCAACTGGTGGCTCTCAAGCCTTAAAGGACTGCTAGTGTCTCCCTGCTTTATAATTTAGCTGTTAATTTCTTATTTTATCTTTCTGTGTATAATTTAACGGTTCATTTCTTGTATTATTTTATCTATCTTTAGAAATATATTTATATATAATTATTAGTAATCTGGTTTGTCTCTCTAGAGAACCCTGAATAACACATTTTGGTACCGAGAGTGGGGTGCTTCTAGAGAAATAAACTATGGATCTGGAGTTCTTAAATTGGTTTTCCAACCTATTTAGTCTTGACGTGGATACGTCTGCTACCCTTAGTAATTCATGGTGTCAAATAGCAAAGATAATACCTAAAGTAGCACCTAAAGTAGATGACGTGCTGGATAAAGGAGATCCTCTAGGTAATAGTATATTTTATATTTTCCAGAAGTTTGTGATAATGACAAGTATAGGGAAGCTGGTCGGCTGGTCCTTCGTACAATGGAAAGTGTGATGAAGGAGAGGGATGATCTCAGAGATTCAAAAGCACGCCTCAGGTGCAGACTAACAGATTTGAAAACTTCCATCTGTGTTACAAAGGAGAGCCTTCTCTCCTCTAGTAAAAGAGCTGACATTGCTGAGAACCAGGTTCCAGAGTCTCATTATACGAGTGGCTGAATTACAACGGCAGCTGAATTGCAGATCTAGAGTAGTGTCTGAAACCAAAGTAAGGGCATTAATTGGGAAAAGTTGGGACCCTGAAACATTGGATGGGAACATATGGGCTGATGATCCGGAAGAAGAGGATGTTGAGCCCTTAGAAACACCTGAGCAGATTAGCCAAACTATTCAAGTTGATATGCCAGGTGGGGCTGCATCAGTAGGATTACCTGAGGAAGATGCCCCACAAGATATTGCAGAGAGCACCTAGGAAACACCCTCACCACCCATTATTTCTGCTAGACCTGTCACTAAAATGAAGTCTCAGAAACTTTCTAAAGGTGAGGTTGAGATGATTATCCAAGAAGAAGCACGCTACACACATAAAGACCTGCTCGAGTTCTCAAATACATACAAGCTAAAGCCTGGAGAATATCCCTGAGAATGGTTTCTAAGGGTGTAGGATACTGGTGCACGAAATGTAATATTAGACCGGTCTGAGTTTCTGTATATGGGACCCCGAAGCACAGACTCTTCTTTCAATGTCTCTGCGAACAGGTTAAAAAAGGTTCTAAGTCGTTATTTGGTTGGTTCAATGAAGCATGGACAGCCAGATGGCTTAGATTAGACCAAGTTGAAGTATCTGACCCCTTTCCCCCCATTGGTACACTGTAGAGGAAGGCATCCAAAACTTAGAGAAATTGGTATGTTAGGGGGAATCTATCAAGATATTCCCATAGATCCAAAAAGGGGGTGTCCTGAGGACATACCCTTTACCACAACCAAAAGGAACAAGTTTGTGAAGTGCGCCCCAGCATCTCTTAAGACTCCTGTAATTGCTATTCTATGTGCACCAGGATTAACAGTGGGAACTGCCCTAAGCGAACTCCGACATTTGCCCACAATGGGGCTGATTGGTCCCCGTGATGGTAGAGGGCAGGTGTCAGCACTGAATCAACAGAGACAGGGTGGGCGTGGTTATAATAGACAACAAGTTTTCAAAAATAATCAAAGCAACCTGTCTTGTGTGGAATTATGGCATTGGCTACTTAGCCATGGTGTCCTTAGGAATGAAATAGATGGGAGGCCTACTGAATATTTACGTGATCTGTACAGGCGAAAGGATGGTAGATCAGGTGAACATCAGAATAGACAGTCACGATCGCTCAATCAATTCCCAGACCAGAGCCAGTTTACAGACCCACAACCCCTTGAATGAAGGGGATGCCGGGTCCCTTGTAAGGAGAACCCTGCTACATCACTGAAGGTTTATACTGTTAGTCTTTCTTCTGGCCTTCCCCAAAGGGACCTGCGGACTTTCACAAGAGTGACTGTTCATTGGGGGAAAGGAAATAATCAAGCTTTTCGGGGATTACTAGATACCGGCTCAGAACTGACACTAATTCCAGGAGACCCAAGATGTTTCGAAGACCCACCAATCAGAGTTGGGGCTTATGGAGGTCAAGTTATCAATGGAGGTTTAGCTCAAGTACCCCTCACTGTGGGTCCAGTTGGCCCCCGGACCCATCCTGTGGTTATTTCTCCAGTTCCAAAATGCATCATTGGAATAGACATACTTAGTAACTGGCAGAACCCCCATATCGGATCCCTAAAATGTGGAATAAGAGCTATCATGGTCGGAAACGCCAAGTGGACACCATTAGAAATGCCATTACCTAGGAAAATAGTAAACCAAAAGCAGTACCTCATTCCTGGAGGGATTGCAGAGATCAGTGCCACCATCAAAGACTTGAAAGATGCAGGGGTGGTGATTCCTACTACATCCCCATTTAATTCACCAATTTGGCCTGTAAAGAAGACAGATGGATCCTGGAGAATGACAGTGGATTATCGTAAACTTAACCAGGTGGTGACTCCAATTGCAGCTGCAGTCCCAGGTGTGATTACATTGCTTGTGCAAATTGATACTTCTCCTGGCACATGGTATGCAGCTATTGATCTGGCTAATGCCTTCTTCTCAATACCAGTCTCAAAGGACCACCAAAAGCAGTTTGCCTTCACCTGGCAAGGGCAACAGTATACTTTCACAACTCTCCCCCAGGGGTACATCAACTCTTCTGCCATGTGCTATAATTTATTCCGAAGGGACCTTGACCACCTGTCTATTCCACAAAATGTCACACTGGTTCATTTTATTGATGGCATTATGCTGATTGGACCCAGTAAGCAGGATGTATCAAAGACTCTAGATTCATTGGTACAATATCTGTGTACAAGGGGTTGGGAAATTAACCCAACAAAGATTCAGCTACCCTCAACAACAGTAAAATTTCTAGGGATCCAGTGGTGTGGGACATGTCGAGATAGTCCTACTAAAGTGAAGGATAAGCTATTACATTTAGCTCCCCCAACGACAAAAAAAGAGGCACAATGCCTAGTGGGCCTCCTCGGATTTTGGAGGCAACATATTCCTCACTTGGGTGTTCTACTTCGACCTATGTATCAAGTGACACAAAAAACCTCCATTTTTGAGTGGGGCCCAGAAAAAGAAAAGGCTCTTTAACAAGTTCAGGCTGCCATGCAAGCTGCTTTGCGACTGGGCGCATACTATCCAGCTGACCTAGTGGTGCTAGAGGTGTCAGTTGTAGATAAAGATGCAGTGTGGGGTCTTTGGCAGGCCCCTACTGGTGAATCACAGCATAGACCATTGGGATTTTGGAGTAAAGTCTTGCCAGCCTCTGCAAACAACTACTCCCCCTTTGAAAAATAGCTGTTGGCTTGCTACTGGGTCTTGGTGGAGACTGAGCGCCTCGCCATGGGCCACCAAGTCATCAGGAGGCCTGAATTAACTTTCATGAACTGGTATTGTCTGTCCCACGTAACCAAAAAGTTGAACGTGTGCAGCAACATCCCATTGTTAAATGGAAGTGGTATATACGAGATCTGGCCAAAGCAGGACCTGCAGAAACAAGTAAGCTGCCTGAAGAAGTGGCCCAAGTGCCCACAGTCTCCACTCCTGTCACATTGCCTCCTTTCTCTCAGTCTGCACCTATGGCCTCCTGGGGAGTTCCTTACCATACTTTAAGTGAAGACCAAAAAAGTCATGCTTGGTTTACGGGTGGCTCTGCACGATATGCAGGTTCCACTCGTAAGTGGACAGCAGCAGCAATACAGCCCCTTTCTGGGAGCTCCCTAAAGGACAGAGGTGAAGGGAAATCTTCCCAATGGGCAGAACTTCGAGCAGTGCACCTGGCCGTTCAGTTTGCATATGAGGAAAAATGGCCAGATGTGAGACTGTATACTGATTCATGGGCTGTGGCTAATGGCTTGGCTGGGTGGCCAGGAAATTGGAAGGACCATGATTGGAAAATTGGTGACAAGGAGGTGTGGGGAAGAGGTATGTGGATAGACCTCTCTGAATGGGCCAAGAAAGTAAAGTTAATTGTATCTCATGTGAACGCTCACCAAAGGATTTTCTCTGAAGAGGAGGACTTTAATAATCAAGTGGATAAGATGATACGCGCTGTGGAGACTGGACCTCCTCCTTCCTCTGCCACCCCTGTTATCGCCCAATGGGCACATGAACAAAGTGGACATGGTGGCAGGGATGGAGGTTATGCATGGGCACAGCAACATGGACTTCCACTCACCAAGGCTGACTTGGCCACTGCCACTGCTGAGTGTCCCATTTGCCAGCAACAGAAACCAACATTAAGTCCAAGATATGGGACGATTCCTCAGGGGGTTTAATCATCAACTTGGTGGCAGATTGATTACATAGGACCACTTCCATCATGGAGGGGACAGCGTTTTGTTCTTCCTGGAATAGACACCTCTCTGGAGATGGATTTGCCTTGCCTGCACGTGATTTCTTCTGCCAAAACTATTATTCGTGGACTTACAGAATGCCTCAGCCACCGGCATGGCGTCCCACATAGCATTGCTTCAGATCAAGGAACTCACTTTAAGCAAATACAGTGCGGCCGTGGGCCCAATCCCACGGAATCCACCGGTCGTATCATATTCCTCATCATCCTGAAGCTGCCGGCCTGATAGAACGATGGAATGGGCTCCTAAAGACACAATTACGGCGCCAACTAGGTGGCAACAACTTGCGGGGCTGGGGAAATGTTCTCCAAGAAGTTGTATGCACTCTAAACCAGTGGCCATTATATGGTGCTGTATCTCCAATAGCCAGAATTCATGGGTCCAGGAACCAAGGGGTGGAAGCTGGAGTGGCACCACTCACTATTACTCCTAGTGATCCACTTGCAGCATTTTTGCTTCCTGTCCCAGCAACCCTGTGTTCCTCAGGCCTGGAGGTCCTGGTCGCGAAGAAAGGAACTCTCCCACCTAGAAACACAGCACGGATTCCACTGAACTCGCAGAACTGGCAGTTGAGAATGCCCCCTGGGCACTTTGGACTTCTCATGCCTTTGGATCAACAGGTCAGGAAGAGTGTCACCATACTAAGTGGGTTGATTGATCCTGACTACCAAGGAGAAATTCGACTGGTACTACATAATGGAGGTAAAAAAGAATATGTCTGGAATCCAGGAGATCCCATAGGCCGACTCTTAGTGTTACCATGCCCTGTTAATAAAGTAAATGGTAAGTTACAGCAACCCAATCCTAACAGGACTTATAATGACCTAGACACCTCAGTAATGAAGGTCTTGGTCACCGCCCCAGGCCACAAACCACAGCCAGTTGAGGTGCTTGCTGAGGGCAAAGTTAATACAGAATGGGTACCAGTAGAAGGCAGTTCTACCTATCAATTATGACCACATGATCAATTGCAAAAGCAAGTCTTGTAATTGTAAATGTATATTCTTTGTATGTGATTATTGCATATATTTCCTTTGTTCAAGTGTGATAGATATAATTTGACCCAGTGTGTTTTCATTTACATGTATGATAGATGATTGATCATAAGTATAAGTGTGATTTCATTAATATCTGGAATTTATATAAGTATGTATGGGTAAAGAATTTTGTACAGGTGCCAGGTTGGCAATGGGTGGATTGCGATAATTTATTGTGCGAGCCTGGCCGATAAACACAAGTAGGATTCACTGAACGGCAGAGGGATAAATGGCTCGGTGAGTGTCACCTTGCTTGTTCTGTGCCTCAGTTTAAAGGGGTACACTACCTGTGGGATGCCTAGCTTGTGGACTGTGTCACTGTAAGTTGAGGTCTCTTTAAGCCCACGTGATTGGAAAGTTCATCTCTGGAGCTGGGGACCGACAGTTGATGACAGTTGGGGACCTGCCTTGCAGTTTGCTGCCTAGATATATATAGCCCAGCTCTCTCTACAGAAGGGGACTGGCAACTGGCGGCTCTCAAGACATAAAGGACTGCTAGTGTCTCACTGCTTTATAATTTAACGGTTAATTTCTTATATTATTTATCTGTATATAATTTAACGGTTCATTTCTTGTATTATTTTATCTATCTTTATAAATATATTTATATATAATAACTAGTTATCTGGGTTGTCTCGCTAGAAAGCCCTGTCTTTCACAGCCCGTAAAGACTTACAGACTTGATTCAAATTTACTGTTGAAATAAACCCAACTGTTAATGATCCAAAAAAAAAAAAGACTTACAGACTTGGAAACACTAATGAGCAGTTTCACTCTGTCTTATATGGTCAAAATGAGTTAAAATGTACTTGGCAGCACTACATTTGATTTGGTTCATCATAGAGGAATGGGAAGGCTTTGAAACATATCACCTGATGCACTGCTGTGGATGACATTTTGAAAGGCTTATTGGGTCGACATGACCTTACACTGTTATAGCAGAATTGTAGAGTGACTGGGGCAGCTCCTGTGACTTTATGTCATAGCTATTTGGCGATGCTGTGAAATTTTATCATGAAAGTGCAACCTTTTCTAAGTTGCAGTTAGGTGGCATCGTGTTCATTCCAACCCTTAAAGCCCTCAATATAACAGCATGAAACATTGCCCCGTCCTGCACCATCCTGACAAATGTTCCCACGTTTGAGCCCATTGTGACAGCCCCTGTGTCGATCTATTTTGTCCAAGATCTTTCACTTCTTTGCCTCTCTCTCTCTCCCTTACCAAGCATGATGTCCTTCTCCAGGGACTGGTCTCTCCTGAAAAACTGTGGGAACAAAAGTATGACAATCCCCATAGCAGAGAGAATGCTAGTCTTGTGGTCATCATGCTCAACTAGTCTGCCTTCCATGATCTGCAACTGTGAAAAAATCTTTAAAAAATCTAAAATGTGAAAAACATCTCAAGGCCTGGTGTGTAAGTCCTAGGACTCTGACACAGTTAAACAGTCAAATGCATTGAAGTTCTGTCAACTTATAAGAAAATTGGAACCGAACTGCATTTTCCCAATCAGCAAAAAGAAGGACATGCGATTATGATATTTCATATATTGTGCTCTTTTGTCCGTATACCCTATGAGTGTAGTGTTTATTTATGTGAGTATCCAGGATTTTGGGGGGGAGCATAGCAGTCCAGAATAATTACATGACAGTAGCTTTGCGTCTCAGAGTGGGAAATTTTGAGGCTATCTATAATCTTTATTTTTTAGATCATTTCATAATGGCTCATACAATTCTTATCACAATCCATACATACATCAATTGTGCAATGCACATTTGTACATTCATTGTCCTTATCATTCTCAAAACGTTTGCTCTCCACTTAAGCCCCTGGCACCCGCTCTTCATTTTTCCCTTCGCTGCCTGCTCCAACTCCCCCCCACATGAACACTTGATCATTTATAAATTATTATTTTGTCATATATTTCACTGTCTGACGTCTCTCTTCACCCACTTTTCTGTTGTCAATCCCCCAGGGAGAAGGTTATATGTAGATCCTTGTAATTGGTTCCCCTTTTCCACTCCACCCTCCTGGCACCCAAACTCTCACCACTGGTACTGAATGGATCACCCGCCCTGGATTCCCTGTGTTTCCAGTTCCTATTTGTACCATTGTACCGAGGATATCGATATTCTGTTGTTACCTTTCATTCTTGCCTTGTTTCCCTTTTCAATAGCTTGTCCTATCTCCATGAAAGCACAAAATACACAAGAGTGCAACTGTAGAGGGACTGGAAAGTAGGCGAGTAACATAGACATACCACAGAAAATTTCATAAATCCCCAAATAATCACCTCTGTCAGTTATGTCAGCCCTTGATCACATAGAATCCTCCAAGAGAATTCCATGTATCCAGGGTTTTGGGTTGCTATTTTGTTAGTTCATATCATTAGATTTCCAATGGCAAATGAGGGGCTACAGGGAGAAGCCCAAATTCTGCACTGTTTTCTAGTTGTTATCTTGCTTTCACCCTGTGCTTCATGTTCTGATAACTATTCTGGTTGGTTCTGTGCAAGGAGGTGAATTTCTACCCTCCCTCCAATGGAAGAGAAGATATGAGTGTGGAATTGAAGCTTTTATTTTTGATCATTCTTCTGATTTATGTATTCTGACTGTTCTCTAGTCTAAAACAGAGATAGAGAGGACTACGGTTACAGTTGGTCACAGACAAACTGTACAGAGGTAAACTCACTATGCTTGAAACATGCAGTTGTTGGGATAGCATGTAATTAATGAGGAAGTATGCCTAATGCAGTGGTTCTCCAACTTCCTAATGCTGTGACCCTTTAATACAGTTCCTCATGTTTGGTCACCTCCTCCACACCATAAAATTATTTTCATTACATTAATCTGCTACTGTTATGAATCAGGCAACCTCTGTGAAACGGTCATTCAACTCCCAAAGGGGTCACAACCCACAGGTTGAGAAACGCTGATCTAGTGGTGAAGTGGATTAGCTAAATGCTGATGGAAATCCTTCGTAGAACCAGACCCCTGTGTCTAATGCCCATGTGAAATGAAGTCTGTATTTCCCAGGACTGTCAACTTCATCTTTCAAGTAGTGGAATGCATGGTACCTTGCTGAACCAGAATATGTGGGATGTTTTAGGAGACTGTGGCTTTTGAAATGGTGGCTGTGGACTTCTCCTAGGAAGAATGGGCATTGCTGGACCTTTCTTAGAGGAAACTATAGAGACATGTGATGATGGAAACTTTTAGAAACCTGGCCTCAGTAGGTATGAATATTTTCACTTTAAAAATGTATGTGTGTGTGTGGGTGATACTCATTGATGCTCCTGCAGTACATGGGCTGACTAAAGGGAATACTTTGTTACGTAGACAAGTGTAGGAATTTCCTCTCAGGAGCATGCATGACATGCTTCCCTCACAAATATAAAGCTCTTGGTGTTACAATAACCTCTTATATGAACTGTGACTATGAGTCTACTAAGTTTCCTTGCATGTTACTAATGTGAGTGTTGATCATGGTGCAGTGGGAGTATGTGTGCATTGTGCCTTGTAAGAGCTCTGTGTTTTTTACAAGGTTAACATGATAGTTTTATCTATTTATTTATTTATTTAAAATCATTTTACTAGGGGCTTGTACCACTCTTATCACCATTCATACATACATCTATTGTGTGTCAAGAACATTTGTACATATGTTGCCTCGTCATTCTCGAAACATTTGCTTTCTACTTGAGCCCTTGGTATCAACTCATCATTTTTCCGCTCACTCCCTGCACCCCCTCCCTCATGAACCCTTGATAATTTATAAATTATTATTATTTTTGTCATATCCGATGTCTCCTTTCACCCACTATTCTGTTGTCCATGCCCCAGGGAGGGGGTTATATGTAAATCCTTGTAATCAGCTCCCCCTTCCTGCCCCAAATTCCATCCACCCTCACAGTATCTCCACTCTCACCACTGTTCCTGAAGGTATCTTCTGTCCTGGATTCCCTATATTTCAGATTCCTGTCTGTACCAGTGTACATCCTCTTGTCTCGCTGGATTTTTGAGGTAGAATTGGGATCATGATGGTGGGGATAGTGGGGACCTTTTAGGAAGTAGAGGAAAGTTGTATGTTTCATCGTTGCTACACTGCACCCTAACTGGCTCGTCTTCTCCCTGTGACCCTACTGTAAGGGGATGTCTAGTTGCTGACATATTGGCTTTGGGTTCCCAATCTGCACTCCCCTTCATTCACAATGATAGGATTATGTGTTCTTTGGTGCCTGATTACTGACATCTTGTGATCACACAGGATGGTATGCTTCTTCCATGTGGGCTTTGTTGCTTCTGTGCTAGATGGCCACTTGTTTACCTTCAAGTCTTTAAGACCCCAGACACTGTATCTTTTGATAGCTGAAAACCATCATCTTTCTTCACATTTGCTTTTGCACCCATTTGTCTTCAGTGATCGTGTTGGAAGGTGAGCATCATGGAATGCCAGTTTAATAGAACAAAGTGTTCTTGCATTGAGGAAGCACTTGAGTGGCGACCCAATGTCCATCAGCTACCTTAATACTAAACTTATAAATATATGCATGTTGATCGATTTCCCCATTATCATATGTAAATATATTTATATATGTACATGCCTGTATTTAGACCTCTGTAAATGCCCTCTGCTTCCTAGTTCCTTCCTCTATTTCCTTTTCCTTTCCTCTTGTCCCACAATCATGCTCAGCCTTCATTTGGGTTTCAGTAATTCCTCTCAGTTATATTGCCCTTGATCAATCCCTACCAGGCATCCTACACCCTCCTTGCCACTGATTTTGTGCCAGGGAAAGGCCAGCCCCTAACACATCATCACCAATCCATTCGGTGCAATTGAACAGGCAATAATAAGTAAAGATTATAGTAAAGTCATAGAGAGCATGAGAGATAGAAGAGCGATTGAAACATTGGAGTCAGACACATTTCATGGTAGCATGCTCACCTCAGCCTCACTTAGTGGTCCACATGGAAAGAGAGATTTATTGCTAACCAAGGCTTTTATATTCTAATTACAGGTGGAGACATACCTCACAGGAAAGGGTTTTGCTATGAGTAATACAGTAATGGGAGGTGGGGGGGGGATCTATGCTATTGAAAGAGGAGGGAATATGGAAGGAACAAGATGCACGGACCCAAAATTCATGATGGTGGCCTAACTTTGGATGTCACTGAGGTTTGACCTGCTCTCTGGTTCACTATAGAAACCATTATCAATAGGTTAACCCTACCCTGCAGGGAACAACTGAAGCCTTTAAGGAGAAGTATCCCATTGTCCGTAACAGCAGGGAGTGGCCTTATTTGTGGTGGGACCAGACTGTAGTCTGGCAACTGTCTCCCTTTAGGGAGGTAACTTGACAATCATCTATCATTAATTGACAACAGTGTCCTAAAGTCTAATATATATATATATATATATCTGGGGAGACGACTTGGGAGAAATCTTTTTTTTTTCCCATAATTTTGGATCACTTAATGTTCCCTTGTCCCTGGGTTGGTTATCACCACTTCCTTTCCCCCACCTCCTCCACTCCCCTTGTTTTCTCCTCCAGATGGTTTTATCCAGCCTATCTTATCTATATAGACCTGCAGAGATCACACACACACATGCACACACAGACACACACACACACACACACAGCAAAGCAAAGGGACAAAAGAAAACAACAGTAACAAAAAAACCAATGACCAAAAAAGAGAAAAGCTTGTAAAAAGTTCAAGGCTTTTTGACCTTTGGGAGTGGCTTCCAGTTGACTCTGATGGGGTGTCACACTCTGGCGCCAAAGTCTATTTTTGGTACTCCCTTGGGACTTCCTTGCTCTGATCCCTTTGCTGTTCTGTTGAATGCCCTTAATGTTTGCCTCGGTGTGGTGGGATCAGACCGGATGCAATTCCCATACTGTGTCTCCAGTGTTGTCCCCTATAGGCCTATGGGTCAGTGAGGTATGTCATGTCTCATACTGGGGCCAGCCATAAGCCCTCTCCTTGCATTGGCTGCTCTGAGCAGGGATGTCATCCTCAAGGTTTGGTGGGCCAGGATGTGCTCCATTCTCTCTTCCTCCCCCTTCATTTTCTCCCTTGTGCTCTGATCAGACATGCCCCTTTACCTGATCTGTAGCTTCAGTGTTTTCCTCTGAAGTAAAATTGTTTTTGTTTTTTTTTTGGGGGGGGAGGAGCAGATGTCCTTGTAGTTGGGATTGGGGCCGGCCTCTCAGATACTTTTATTATCAATAGATTTTCATCCACCCAAAATCCACAGAGCTAGAGGAACATAGGATTGGCTCGGTGTCAGGGAATTGATGATTATCTTTTCAGACTTTCCTTGTGATGTGCCTTCCTCATTTTTGTCCTCATATGACACGAATGTGACAGGGATATGCCTGAAGCTGGGTTGTCTAGAAAAATAAAACTGCAGACACTGACATATGCATAAGAAAGAGCTTTTTACCAAGAGAACATACCAGCCCGGTCCAACTGAAGCCCATGTGTTCGGTGCTAGCTGGGGCATCCATGACTCAGTGTCTTTAGTCCCCAAACTTCACTTTTTGGGTGAACATCCATCCTCTCTGCTGTCCAGCTTAATAATGTGTGTATCATATATATACGTGTGTGTCTATATATGTATTTATATAGTCACTCTAATATATGCATAGAAATTCCTTGTTTTAGTTCATTAACTCACCAGTACCTGAGGACCTTCAACACTCCAGAAAACTACAAGACACTAAATCCATGACTTTCATCACAGAATGGGTGGAATCCTGTTTCAGGGTTATAATCTAAATAATTTTAAACTTCTTTTCTGTAGGATAAATGCTGTAATTTTGATCATGCTGTATTTTCTTTTTTTTCATTAAATCATTTTATTGGGGCTTGTGCAACTATTATCACAATCCACACATCCATCCATTGTGTCAAGCACATTTGTACATTTGTTGGCATCATCATTCTCAAAGCATTTTTTACTACTTGAGCCCTTGCTATCAGCTTCTCATTTTTATTCCCTCCCTCTCTCCCTCATGAACCTTTGATAATTTACAGATTATCATGTTTTCATGTCTTATACTGACCGATGTCTTCCTTCACTCACATTTCTGTTGTCTCTCCCTCTGGGAGGGGGTTATATGTAGATCATTGTGATAGGTTCCCACTTTCTTCCCCCCACATTTCCCTTACCCTCCTGACTAGCAATTAATAATTAGTGAGTTAAGTACCAAGAGTTATTTCAGCGTGTTGAAATGTAACCTACAACATTTTAATATTTATTAGCTATTTATGGAATTCCGTGAATATTTTATGGATGTGATCATTAAGTTATGATTAGAGGAATTCTTATTTCTCTTTGGAAGCCTCTTCTTCCTGAAACATGTTAATCTGATTGCTCTAGTAAGAACATACAGTAAATTTTTTATATCACTGTAAAAGTGGACATTTATATTTGTCCTTTTCTGACATTGGGTGATGTTTTTTTTCAATTTGACAATTTGAGTTTTTCTTTTTAGGAATGTATATTAGGACATTAACATATTGAACTCTATCTGTTTTATGTTAGATTTGTAGAGGGTCTTTCTTAGCATTAAAAGCCTTTGACTTTGTTTAGTATGTTTTATGTGTCTATTTAGATTATTAATTTTTTACATTAATTGGTATATTACAATGCTTATTTTCTTATGTCAAATCAACTCTAGGATAGATTCCAATTAATCATCATATGTAATTATTTTAATGAGTTTTCTGACTCAATTCCCAATATTTTCAAGAACTTTTTCATGTAGATCCATTACCAATATTGGTGTACAGTTTTCTTGAACTATCATTATCTGACCTTGTTAATAGGTCATTACTGGTCTCAGAGAAAATGTTAGTAACTGTACTCTCACAATTATTGTTATGTTTCACCCAATAATGAACTTAGACAAAAAAAAATAAAGTGTTCATTTATACTATATGAATACTCTGGTGTCTGGCTGCCAGAATCGTCAACTTAAATCTGTCTTAAAGTTAGTCTTGAAGTTTCTCATGGCATTTAATTTTGGTTCAGTTGATTATAGACCCAAGCATCCTGAAACCCACTCAACTCTCATAGATCACTTTCTCTGGCTGGATCCTCTGGTCTTACAGCTGACCCCTCAGTGTAGAGTGGTAAATGATTTACACTCCTCTTGAAAGACAAATAGCCACTCACACCTGAGCCTATGGATGGGACATCCTTGAACCCAAGCCAATAAGCCCGCTCCTACAGTGTGTGTTGTGTGTCATCAGTCAGCATTACCTAGAAAGCTTGGGACCCAGAATCTAGGCCCAGACGACACAATCATTCATCAGTCATGTCTTTTCTGGCTCCATCTTGTACTTTAAGCTTCTGCCCTCACCTTGGTTCTTGGCAACACCCATCTACCTACCCTTTGCCATTCCTTGACTTTGGCTGCAGTCTTTCCCGAAGGCTTTAAAATTGGACATCTCTACAACCAAGAGCTTAAGCGAGTAGCAAATAAGGATTTCCCTGGCTTGTTTTCTTGTTTAGGAGATCTCTGTCTTGGCCAAGGTACCTCTAGGATATCCTCTTGGTGTCCCTGTGTCTCTTGTTGTCCACCTGTACAACAATTTCCCTAGTTGCCACACTATTTTGCATAAATGGGCTACCCAACCATAGGCATTTCTTCACACACAATAGATTTTGTAAAGAGTACTCAGGATGCAAGGGGATTGGACCATGTTAAACTTGATGATGGGCCACTCAGGGTTCAGTGTAGCAACAATGAAACTCAAAACCTTCCTCTAGTTCCTGAACGCTTCCTCCCCTCCCAATCATCATGACCACAATCCTACCTTGCCTTGCGGAACTGGTTGTACCAGAGGATGTACAGCGGTGCAGTGGGGATCTGGAGGCACAGGGAATCTAGGACAGAAGAACCCTTCAACACCAGCGGTGGGAGAGGCAACACCAGGAGGGAAGGACATGTAGAAAGGGAGAACCGATCTCGGAGATCTATGTGTAACCTCCTATCTGGGAGATTGTCAAGGGGGAGGGAGGTGAGGGGAGACGCCGGGGAGTGTAAGATAAGATATAATAATTATTTATAAACTATCAAGGGACCAGGGGTGGGATCGGGGAGGGAGGGGGATGGGGGGAAATAAAGGGAAACCGAGCTGATTCCAGGAACCCATGTGGAAGGTGAATTATGAGAGTGATGAGTGCAACGAGTGTATAAGGGTGCTTTGCTCATTTGATGTATGCACAGATTGTGATAAGCGCCTTATGAGCCCCAATAAAAAGATTTTAAAAAAAAGAAAGAAAATGATTAGGACAAAGAATGTACGGATGTGCTTTATACAATTGATGTATGTATATGTATATGTATGGATTGTGATAAGAGTTGTATGAGCCCCTAATAAAATGTAAATAAATAAATAAATAAATTTTTAAAAAATCTAAAATGTGAAAAACATCTCAAGGCGTGGGGTGTAAGTCCTAGGACTCTGACACAGTTTAACAGTCAAATGCATTGAAGTTCAGTCAACTTATAAGAAAATTGGGACCTAACTGCATTTTCCCCATCAGGAAAAAGAAGGACATGCGATTATGATACTTCATATATTGTGCTCTTTTGTCCGTATGCCCTACGAGTGTAGTGAGTATCCAGTATTTTTGGGGGGAGCAGAGCAGTCCACAATAATTACATGACAGTAGCTTTGCGTCTCAGAGTGGGAAAATTTTGCGACTATCTATAATCTTTATTTCATTATGGCTCATACAATTCTTATCACAATGCATACATACATCAATTGTGTAACGCACATTTGTACATTCATTGCCCTCAAAACGTTTGCTCTCCACTTAAGCCCCTGGCACCCCCTCCTCATTTTTCCCTTCCCTGCCTGCCCCCCCCATGAAACGTTGATCATTTATAAATTATTATTTTGTCATATATTTCACTGTCTGACGTCTCTCTTCACCCACTTTTCTGTTGTCAATCCCCCAGGGAGAAGGTTATATGTAGATCCTTGTAATTGGTTCCCCTTTTCCACTCCACCCTCCTGGTACCCAAACTCTCACCACTGGTACTGAACGGATCACCGGCCCTGGATTCCCTGTGTTTCCAGTTCCTATTTGTACCATTGTACAAAGGATATCTATATTCTGTTGTTACCTTTCACTCTTGCCTTGTTTCCCTTTTCAATAGCTTGTCCTATCTCCATGAAAGTACAAATTACACAAGAGTGCAACTGTAGAGGGACTGGAAAGTAGGCGAGTAACATAGACATACCACAGAAAATTTCATAAATCCCCAAATAATCACCTCTGTCAGTTATGTCAGGCCTTGATCACATAGAATCCTCCAAGAGAATTCCATGAATCCAGGGTTTTGGGATGCTATTTTGTTAGTTCATATCATTAGCTCTCCAATGGCTAATGAGGGGCTACAGGGAGAAGCCCAAATTCTGCACTGTTTTCTAGTTGTTATCTTGCTTTCACCCTGTGCTTCATGTTCTGATAAATATTCTGGTTAGTTCTGTGGAAGGAGGTGAATTTCTACTCTCCCTCCAATGGAAGAGAGGATATGAGTGTGGAATTGAAGCTTTTATTTTTGATCATTTTTCTGATTTATGTATTCTGACTGTTCTCTAGTCTAAAACAGAGATAGAGAGGACTACGGTTGCAGTTGGTCACAGACAAACTGTACAGAGGTAAACTCACTATGCTTGAAACATGCAGTTGTTGGGATAGCATGTAATTAATGAGGAAGTATGCCTAGTGCAGTGGTTCTCCACCTACCTAATGCTGTGACCCTTTAATACAGTTCCTCATATTTGGTCACCTTCTCCACACCGTAAAATTATTTTCATTACATTAAATTTGCTACTGTTATTAATCAAGCAACCCCTGTGAAATGGTCATTCAACTCCCAAAGGGGTCACAACCCACAGGTTGAGAAACGCTGATCTAGTGGTGAAGTGGATTAGCTAAACGCTGATGGAAATCCTTCGTAGAACCAGACCCCTGTGTCTAATGCCATGTGAAATGAAGTCAGTATTTCCCAGGACTGTTATCTTCATCTTTCACGTAGTGGAATGCATGGTACCTTGCTGAACCAGAATATGTGGGATGTTTTAAGACACTGTGGCTTTTGAAATGGTGGCTGTGGACTTCTCCTAGGAAGAATGGGCATTGCTGGACCTTTCTTAGAGGAAACTATAGAGACATGTGATGATGGAAACTTTTAGAAACCTGGCCTCAGTAGGTATGAATATTTTCACTTTAAAAATGTATGTGTGTGTGTGGGTGATACTCATTGATGCTCCTGCAGTAAATGGGCTGACTAAAGGGAATACTTTGTTACGTAGACAAGTGTAGGGATTTCCTCTCAGGAGCATGATTGCCATCCTTCCCTCACAAATATAATGCTCTTGGTGTTACACTAACCTCTTATATGAACTGTGACTATGAGTCTACTAAGTTTCCTTGCATGTTACTAATGTGAGTGTTGATCTTGGTGCAGAGGGAGTATGTGTGCATTTTGCCTTGTAAGAGCTCTGTGTTTTTTACAAGGTTAACATGATAGTTTTATCTATTTATTTATTTATTTAAATCATTTTACTGGGGGCTTGTACCACTCTTATCACAATTCATACATACATTTTTTGTGTGTCAAGAACATTTGTACATATGTTGCCTCGTCATTCTCAAAACATTTGCTTTCTACTTGAGCCCTTGGTATCAACTCATCATTTTTTCCGCTCCCTCCCTGCGCCCCCTCCCTCATGAACCCTTGATAATTTATAAACTATTATTATTATTGTCATATCTGACGTCTCCCATCACCCACTTTTCTGTTGTCCATGCCCCAGGGAGAGGGTTATATGTAGATAGTTTTAATCAGCTCCCGCTTTCTGTCGCACCTTCCATCCACCCTCACAGTATCACCACTCTCACCCCTGTTCCTAAAGGGATCTTCTGTCCTGGATTCCCTATATTTCAGATTCCTGTCTGTACCAGTGTACATCCTCTGGTCCCGCTGAATTTTTGAGGTAGAATTGGGATCATGATAGTGGGGGTAGTGGGGAGCTTTTAGGAAGTAGAGGAAAGTTGTATGTTTCATCGTTGCTACACTGTACCCTAACTGGCTCGTCTTCTCCCTGTGACCCTACTGTAAGGGGATGTCCAGTTGCTGACATATTGGCTTTGGGTTCCCAATCTGCACTCCCCTTCATTCACAATGATAGGATTATGTGTTCTTTGGTGCCTGATTACTGACATCTTGTGATCACACAGGATGGTATGCTTCTTCCATGTGGGCTTTGTTGCTTCTGTGCTAGATGGCCACTTGTTTACCTTCAAGTCTTTAAGACCCCAGACACTGTATCTTTTGATAGCTGAAAACCATCATCTTTCTTCACATTTGCTTTTGCACCCATTTGTCTTCAGTGATCGTGTTGGAAGGTGAGCATCATGGTATGCCAGGTTAATAGAACAAAGTGTTCTTGCATTGAGGAAGCACTTGAGTGGCGACCCAATGTCCATCAGCTACCTTAATACTAAACTTATAAATATATGCATGTTGATCGATTTCCCCATTATCATATGTAAACATATTTATATATGTACATGCCTGTATTTAGACCTCTGTACATGCTCTATGCCTCCTACTTCCTTCCTCTATTTCCTTTTCCTTTCCTTTTGTCCCACAATCATGCTCAGCCTTCATTTGGGTTTCAGTAATTCCTCTCAGTTATATTGCCCTTGATCAATCCCTACCAGGCATCCTACACCCTCCTTGCCACTGATTTTGTGTCAGGGAAAGGCCAGCACCTAACACATCATCACAGGTCCATTCGGTGCAATTGAACAGCAATAATAAGTAAAGATTATAGTAAAGTCATAGAGAGCATGAGAGATAGAAGAGCAATTGAAACAATGAAGTCAGACACATTTCATAGTAGCATGCTCACCTCAGCCTCACTTAGTGGTCCACATGGAAAGAGAGATTTATTGCTAACCAAGGCTTTTATATTCTAATTACAGGTGGAGACATACCTCACAGGAAAGGATTGTGCTATGAGTAATACAGTAATGTGAGGTGGGTGATCGATGCTATTGAAAGAGGAGGGAATATGGAAGGAACAAGATGGGCGGACCCAAAATTCACAATGGTGGCCTAACTTTGGATGTCACTGAGGTTTGACCTGTTCTCTGGTTCACTATAGAAACCATTATCAATAGGTTATCCGCACCCTGCAGGGAACAACTGAAGCCTTTAAGGAGAAGTATCCCATTGTCTGTAACAGCAGGGAGTGGCCTTATTTGTGGTGGGACCAGACTGTAGTCTGGCAACTGTCTGCCTTCAGGGAGGTAACTTGACAATCATCTATCATTAATTGACAACAGTGTCCTAAAGTCTAATATATATATATATATATATATATATATATATATATATATATATATATATATGGAGACGATTTGGGAGAAATCTTTTTTTTCCCACAATTTTGGATCACTTAATGTTCCCTTGTCCCTGGGTTGGTTATCACCACTTCCTTTCCCACACCTCCTCATCTCTCCTTGTTTTCTCCACCAGATGGTTTTATCCAGCCTATCTTATCTAGATAGACCTGCAGAGATCACACTCACACACACACACACACACACACAAACACACAGCAAAGCAAAGGGACAAAAGAAAACAACAGTAACAAAAAAACCAGTGACCAAAAAAAGTGAAAAGCTTGTAAAAAGTTCAAGGCTTTTTGACCTTTGGGAGTGTCTTCCAGTTGATTCTGATGGGGTGTCACACTCTGGCGCCAAAGTCTATTTTTGGTACTCCCTTGAGACTTCCTTGCTCTGATCCCTTTGCTGTTCTGTTGAATGCCCTTAGTTTTTGCCTCGGTGTAGTGGGACACAGACCGGATGCAATTCCCATACAGTGTCTCCAGTGTTGTCCCCTATAGGCCTATGGGTCAGTGAGGTATGTCATGTCTCATACTGGGGCCAGCCATAGGCCCTCTCTTTGCATTGGCTGCTCTGAGCAGGGATGTCATCCTCAAGGTTTGGTGGGCCAGGATGTGCTCCATTCTCACTTCCTCCCCCTTCATTTTCTCCCGTGTGCTCTGGTCAGATATGCCCCTTTCCCTGATCTGTAGCTTCAGTGTTGTCCTCGGAAATAAAATTGTTTTGTTTTTTTTTTTGGTGGGGGAGAGGAGCAGATGTCCTTGTAGTTGGGATTGGGGACGGCCTCTCAGATACTTTTATTATCAATAGATTTTCATCCACCCAATATCCACAGACCTAGAGAACATAGAATTGGCTCGGTGTCAGGGAATTGTTGATTATCTTTCAGACTTTCCTTGTGATGTGCCTTTCTCATTTTTGTCCTCATAGGACACGAATATGACAGGGACATGCCCGAGGCTGGGTTGTCTAGAAAAATAAAACTACAGACACTGACATATGCATAAGAAAGAGCTTTTTACCAAGAGAACATCCCAGCCCGGTCCAACTGAATCCCATGGGTCCGGTGCTAGCTGGGGCATCCATGACGCAGTGTCTTTAAGTCCCCAAACTTCACTTTTTGGGTGAACATCCATCCTCTCTGCTGTCCAGCTTAATATATGTGTGTATCATATATATATATGTGTGTGTCTATATATGTATTTATATAGTCACTCTAATATGTGCATAGAAATTCCTTCTTTTAGTTCATTAACTCACCAGTACCTGAGGACCTTCAACACTCCAGAAAACTACAAGACACTAAATCCATGACTTTCATCACAGAATGGGTGGAATCCTGTTTCAGGGGTAAAATCTAAATAATTTTGCACTTCCTTTTCTGTAGGATAAATGCTGTAATTTTGATCATGCTGTATTTTCTTTTTTTTTTATTAAATCATTTTATTGGGGCTTGTGCAACTATTATCACAATCCACACATCCATCCATTGTGTCAAGCACATTTGTACATTTGTTGGCATCATCATTCTCAAAGCATTTTTTACTACTTGAGCCCTTGCTATCAGCTTCTCATTTTTATTCCCTCCCTCTCTCCCTCATGAACCTTTGATAATTTACAGATTATCATGTTTTCATGTCTTATACTGACCGATGTCTTCCTTCACTCACGTTTCTGTTTTCTCTCCCCCTGGGAGGGGGTTATATGTAGATCATTGTGATAGGTTCCCACTTTCTTCCCCCCACATTTCCTTACCCTCCTGACTAGCAATTAATAATTAGTGAGTTAAGTACCAAGAGTTATTTCAGCGTGTTGAAATGTAACCTACAACATTTTAATATTTATTAGCTATTTATGGAATTCCGTGAATATTTTATGGATGTGATCATTAAGTTATGATTAGAGGAATTCTTATTTCTTTTTGGAAGCCTCTTCTTCCTTAAACATGCTAATCTGATTGCTCTAGTAAGAACATACAGTAAATTTTTTATATCACTGTAAAAGTGGACATTTATATTTGTCCTTTTCTGACATTGGGTGATGTTTTTATTCAATTTGACAATTTGAGTTTTTCTTTTTAGGAATGTATATTAGGACATTAACATATTGAACTCTATCTGTTTTATGTTAGTTTTGAAGAGGTTCTTTCTTAGCATTAAAAGCCTTTGACTTTGTTTAGTATGTTTTATGTGTCTATTTAGATTATTAATTTTTTACATTAATTGATATATTACAATGCTTATTTTCTTATGTCAAATCAACTCTAGGATAGATTCCAATTAATCATCATATGTAATTAATTTAATGAGTTTTCTGACTCAATTCCCAATATTTTCATGAACTTTTTCATGTAGATCCATTACCAATATTGGTGTACAGTTTTCTTGAACTATCATTATCTGACCTTGTTAATAGGTCATTACT
Organism: Tenrec ecaudatus; assembly: GCF_050624435.1. NCBI lineage: Eukaryota > Metazoa > Chordata > Mammalia > Afrosoricida > Tenrecidae > Tenrec > Tenrec ecaudatus. Next base: position 20,271,045 of record NC_134538.1, on the reverse strand, counting down.
GGTCTCAGAGAAAATGTTAGTAACTGTACTCTCACAATTATTGTTATGTTTCACCCAATAATGAACTTAGACCAAAAAAATAAAGTGTTCATTCATACTATATGAATACTCTGGTGTCTGGCTGCCAGAATCGTCAACTTAATCTGCCTTAAAGTTAGTCTTGAAGTTTCTCATGGCATTTAATTTTGGTTCAGTTGATTATAGACCCAAGCATCCTGAAACCCACTCAACTCTCATAGATCACTTTCTCTGGCTGGATCCTCTGGTCTTACAGCTGACCCCTCAGTGTAGAGTGATAAATGATTTACACTCCTCTTGACAGACAAATAGTCATTCACACCTGAGCCTATGGATGGGACATCCTTGAACCCAAGCCAATAAGCCCGCTCCTACAGTGTGTGTTGTGTGTCATCAGTCAGCATTACCTAGAAAGCTTGGGACCCAGAATCTAGGCCCAGACGACACAATCATTCATCAGTCATGTCTTTCCTGGCTCCACCTTGTACTTTTAAGCTTCTGCCCTCATCTTGATTCTTGGCAACACCCATCTACCTACCCTTTGCCATTCCTTGACTTTGGCTGCAGTCTTTTCCGAAGGCTTTAAAATTGGACATCTCTAAACCCAAGAGCTTAAGCGAGTAGCAAATAAGGATTCCCCTGGCTTGTTTTCTTGTTTAGGAGATCTCTGTCTTGGCCAAGGTACCTCTAGGATATCCTCTTGGTGTCCCTGTGTCTCTTGTTGTCCACCTGTACAACAATTTCCCTAGTTGCCACACTATTTTGCATAAATGGGCTACCCAACCATAGGCATTTCTTCACACACAATAGATTTTGTAAAGAGTACTCAGGATGCAAGGGGATTGGACCATGTTAAACTTGATGATGGGCCACTCAGGGTTCAGTGTAGCAACAATGAAACTCAAAACCTTCCTCTAGTTACTGAGCGCTTCCTCCCCTCCCAATCATCATGACCCCAATTCTACCTTGCCTTGCGGACCTGGTTATACCAGAGGATGTACAGCGGTGTAGTGGGGATCTGGAGGTACAGGGAATCTAGGACAGACGAACCCCTCAACAACAGCAGTGTGAGTGGTGACACCAGGAGAGAAGGGCATGTAGAAAGGGAGAACTATCTCGGAGATCTATGTGTAACCTCCTCTCTGGGAGATGGGCAATGGGGAGGCGGGTGAAGGGAGACACCGGGGAGTGTAAGAGAAGATATAATAATTATTTATAAACTATCAAGGGACGAGGGGTGGGATCGGGGAGGGAGGGGGATGGGGGGAAAATGGGAAACCGTGCTGATTCCAGGAACCCAAATGGAAGGTGAGTTATGAGAGTGACGAGTGCAACGAATGTATAAGGGTGCTTTTGCTCAATTGATATATGTAAAGATTGTAATAAGAGCCTTATGAGCCCTAATAAAAAGATTAAAAAACTTGATGTAAAGCTCCTCATGGGTTGGAGTGGCATATATGTTATATGAGCATGATTCAGCTTGATCCCTTTAGCCAGATAGGTCAAGGGTTATGGTCGGAAGTACAGTACACACTGGTAAAGAACGTTCTTCATAAAATATTCCCCTCTTCAGTTAGATTTCTGGTGAAAAGAAGATATTTACCTTCAATGGAGCTTGAGAACTTTGATGTCTTAAATACTTCCACTTTATTCTAAAAATAAATATTGTATATGTTTGATGTGGATGCAAAGCTGATAATATTTGAGAAATTAGTAAAATTGCTGTGTAGACATAGAGTGGGCTCTTGTTTAATGCAAACACTCTCAGCTTGGAACATGATCTTGATCCCAGTTGGTGGGAGTGTACTTCTTTAGCACAAGAAGTACAGGCCAAGGACCTGCTTTGCCTTTTTCAACATTGCCTCCTCTTCTGTTTCAGAACAAAGATTTGCCACAGAGAAATACGGTTCAGTCTAGGGAGCTAGAAATCTGTTACTACTGTCTTACATATTGAAGCATCACAAGAAAGGATTTCAACTCCTGACTGGGTTGTGAACCAAATCCATTCACCTGACTCCAAGCAGGGTAGCATCCCTGGGGCTCCTGGGGGCAGCACTGTGTGGAAGAGCTTGTGGGGAAGCAGGGGGGATCTGGGCTTCCTGTGGTCCGGACCCAGGAAAGCACCAGTGTACAAGGACCCAGGCTGTCCCAATGGTCATGGTCCGAGCAATTTGCGTATCACTTGAATGATAGAATTCACTGGTTACATAACCGTTTATAATTGTATTAGAACTTAAATTTTGAGCACTCCAGTGTGCAAATGGCTGGGGTCATCGTGGTTAAAGATTGGATGGCTAACTGCATGGTCAGCGGTTCAGAATTACAAGTCACCGCTGGGGAGAAAGACAGGGTTTCCAATCTTGTAAAGCGTTATAGTCTCAGAAACCCACAGGGGGCAGTTCCACCTTCTCCTAAGTGGTCGCTGTCATCAGAATCCATTTGGTGGCACTGAATTTGGTTTAAGGTTTGTGTTGCTGATGACAGTGACAACTCTGTCCATTTGCTGCATTTCCACTTTGATTAAGCCTCCATTGGATTCTTTCTGATCATTAACCAAGAATGTAGATCATCTTCCCCTTGGGGAGAATATAGATTGTCTGCATTCCTTTCCAGCCAGCCCCTCCAAGTGCCTGCCTTGATGTATCCTTGATGGAACTCACCTTACTGAGGACAGCACAAGGGCCATTGTCATGACTCTGGCCTTGACTGCCTTCGTTTGAAGCCCTGGATCAATCTTTTTTAGTTTTTCTATCTAATAATGTGCATGTCCCAATTATTGTCCCATTCCTGCTGCTTTAGTCCCACCTCTATCTGTGATGTATTGATCTGTCACCAGTCATGATCTATGACATGCCTTTTGTTTGGTGGCCTATTTATCCAGGGTCCTGATTGTGAATCCTCAGTTGCATTTGAACTGCTAATGGCCTCCCTTATCCATATGATGCTTGTGTGTGTGTGTGTGTCTTTTGTTGTCTCTTAAAGTTTAATAAATATTCTCCTTAAATTATATTTGACAAAGGGGTCACTTTTCTACCCCAACACACAATTTAGGATCATCAGTGACTCAAGGTACAGTTCTTCTTTGGGACAGCATCTTGACAGCCATCCCTGCAGGTGAGGTCAGGCCCTGCAACGCCCTGGCTTCTGTCCTAAATGGGCAAATGATACAGCGGTCTTTTAGTTCTGCAGATAAATGCTCGCTCTGCACCTAAACCTCACACCAAACACACTCAGCTGCTCTATGTGGGTTGGCAAACCTAGTTCCCCAGATAAGTACTCAGATGTACCCCATTTCACCTCCTCACCTCCTGCCCAAAGGCACTCCGCTCTCTTGTTCTGTGGCCTGGGAATCCCACTGCCATCTCAGTCTCTTGGTTTTGCTGCCACCACGGCTCTGTTGCTGCTTCTCCTCTTCACTTCCTCTCTTGTGTCACAGCTCTCTGTCTTCTGGATTGAAGACTTTCCATGCAAGAATCTAGGATCCAAAAGCCCCTACTCCTGGCTCTTATTTTTTGATGGTAGTGAGATCCTAATTTCTATCTCTGAAATGACTCAACATGATTTCCAATGTGACTAATCCTCAGGTTAGGTTTCAGACAGAATATATGCATAGTTCTAAACCACAAAGTTACCAGTCTATTGTTGGCAAGCTGCTCAATCCTCTTAAAACAAAAAATACACCAAACTCACTGCCATCAAGTTGACACTGACTCATAGCGAGCCTTTATGACAGGAAACCCTCATGCTTTCCAAAACTGTAACTCTGTGGTGGAGTGGAAAGCCATGTCACTCATGGGAGTAGAAAGCCCATCTTTTTTCTGAGGAGAAATTGGTGGTTTCCAACTGCTGACCTTGCAGTTAGCAGTCCAACAGTAACCACTATGCCACCAGGGCTCCTTTGCCTCATTCACATTGGCGGGTGAGAAACCCACCTAAATATTTGGACGAAGTTAAGGGAACATAGCTAGAAAAACTGTATACTTGTATAGCCAACCATCTAACTCAGTGGTACTCAACCTTCCTAATGTTGCGACCATTTAATACAGTTCCACTGTATTTTTATTTAAGTTCAAGTTAATAGGGAACTGAGTCAGATGACACTTTCCAATATTTTAAAGAATTTTTTCATGTAGTTCAATTATCAATATTGGTCTACTGTTTTCTTGAAGTGTCATTATCTGACACTGGTATCCAAATATTACTGGTCTCATAGAATGTATTATGAAGTGTTCTCTCACAAACATTGTTACATTTGTACCAAATTAACTCAAACTTAAATAACCATACGGGAAAATGCCAGGTTGTTAGAACAAAGTTCTCTTGTGTTGAGGAAGGGCTGGCGCAGAGGCCCAAAATTCATCCACTTCCTCAATGTATGGCCATATGAATGTATGGACGTAGGGCAATACCTCTATTTTATGAATTAATATATCTATATATGTATACCCCTATGTTTATACCTCTGTCCAGAGCTTTGCTTCCTAGATCTTTTCCCTATTTCCTTTTACCTTCCTCCTGTCCTACCGTCACACTCACCCCTTTTCTGCCTCTTAGTAATGCCTCTCAGCTAAATTGCTATTGCTCTAACACCCCTAGAATCCCTTAATCTTCCTCATTGTTGATTTTAATTCCCTACTTGATCCCCTATGTATGGAATTGTTTGATCACCACTCCCTCATCCTCCCCCTTCTTCCCCCAAGGCCTTCCAGAACCATTGGTCTAGTTGCTTCCCATGCCTATATATGTAGGCAAAACAACAAAAACTGAGACAAAACAAAAACAAAAAGATTGAATAAAAAGAGGGGGGAAAATCTAGCCAAACCCCTCCCCCCAAAAAAGCATACACAATCCCAAGTCCGTCTGCTGACCATTATGACTTTCTCCCCACTGGTCCTGGGGGATTCTGGAAACTGCCCCTCCTAGCCTGAAGTCTACTTGGGGGCTCCTTGCGGGTCTTATGGCTTGGCTTTGTACCCTTGGCTGACCTGTTCTGTTCCCTTACTGGTTCACCCCACTGTGGAGGGAAGTGGGGGTCAGCCCAGGCTCACTTCCCACCGTGGGTCCCTCTGTCAATGTGTTCTCCAGCAAAGCGACATCATGTTTCAAGCTGTAGTCGGCTCTATAGACTTCTCTGTGTGCCCAGGCACATTTTTGCAAATAATAGTGATTAAATATCTGACCATTCATTGTTAATCCCATTCATTCTAATATCTCCAAGTAAGAAACACATAATTAAAAAGATATAATTAAGTGAAACAATCTTTATAATTAATTTATTTTATTGGTAATTATGCATGCAACGATGACATAATACATTCTTAGAATTCATAAATTACAAATGAGAAAAAATTTAAGCAGTCCACACTGAAAAGAGAAAAAACAGAGAGAGAGAGAGGGGGAGAATATGTAAAATGTGAGGGGTGGTTACGGTTGAACAATGAAGTTTGACAAGGGTTCACTTACTGACAAACACACCTTGTCTGATAATTGAGATGAACAGAAAAAAAAAAGTTTTCATAAATAATTACATTTTATAATGCAACAAACATGCAGATCACGATACTAGCTCTGGGCTTTGGGTGAGCCATTATTTTTACTTGAATATTATACATGTCTCTTACTTTCACCCAGATTTTGAATTCTCTCTGTGTACATGTTAGGTTCTTGTTTGCTAATATTAGATATTTTCGTGTGTTCGCCTGTGTGTCTGTGGGTGCAAGGTGTTTCGAGGCTGCCAAGTGTTTCCTAAGAACATCTCCCACAGCAACTTCACCCAATCCACCTCGAGTTTATTCTGCCTACATCTGGACCAGCGGTTTGCAACCTGTGGGTCGCGTCACCTTTGGAGATTGAATGACCCTTTCATGGGGGTGACATGATGCATAACAGTAGCAAAATTACAGTTATGAAGTAGCAACAAAAATAATGTTATGGTTCGGGGTCACCACAACATGAGGAACTCTCTTAAAGGGTCATGGCCTTAGGAAATTTGAGAACCCCTGATTTTCTGCACTCATCAAAGAATGGATATTCCAAATAAGGAAGGTACCTGGAGGATAATTTACATTGATTTAATAATGATGCTGAAATATTTACAGTTGATTAACCTTTAATCAGTCTCTCACTTTCCCTCCTTTATTTCCCAGCTCCTGCTCAGGAACTAGGTGAGCCTGGAGGCATATAATTCAAGGTGCCGAAATTGGGGCAGATGTGGATTTCAGATCAGGCTGTGCTGTGTGGAAAGACTACATCATTCTTGCTTGGATGTTTTGTGCTTCCTGGAAGGTAAGAGTACCTGGAACCTGGGCATGGGGACCTATTAGAGGCCGGGAACCCTCAGCCAGTAGGTATGTAAGACAGGTTCAGGGAGGAACATTGCCTTTTGCCTCCGGAAGCCCCTGGGGTTGAGCTCACAGATATGTAGCCTGTCCCAACATCCTGACTCTGAAACCTCCACTAAGGGCTTCTTAGTTGCTGATTTGTCCACACCAGGGCCTCACTTTCATTCCAGGGTATATGTAGAGATCCACATGCCCAGGGCGCCTGGTCAGCATTTATCTGATTAAGTCATCATGGGGTGGCGTACTGTTTTTATCAGGAATGACTATTGCAGGACTTACTTCTCCATGAGTGAAGAGCCCCAGTGTGCTGTGAAAGGGAGTTCCTGGCAGTGGACCCACACGGTGTCCCTGGGATGAACATCTTTTTGCTTATGGGGTGAAGCTATAGCTCCTACTTGAAGTGTTTGTAACGTTCAGTTGTTGGTTTATTTATTTGTTGTAATTTATTTGTTTCATTAAACAAGGTTTCACTACATCTTTGAAGGAGAAACCAGGTGAAAGTATGATGTACAAATTAGTGAATAAGTACAATTGAGCTCTTGATCACTTTGGCTATTGGGTAAGACATCCCAGCATATGTCTAATAGCAGAGAAAAATCCTTGAGGGTAGGACACAGTAAAGTGGAGGACCACAAGAGTCCTGTGATAGACCTTGGTCATAATGCTTTCTGTCCTATTTACACATTTTTACATCACTTCATTTCTCCAAATTCCATGAACAATTTGTAAAAGTTACCTGAAAACAGAAGATGTGTTTGTGTTTCTAATTTTGCATGTCTTCTTATCGCAGTCCCTTACATTTAGGTGAAATCTGGGAGAGAAGACAAGTCCACACAAATAATTAGCAGCATGAGTTTTCAGTGTGCTAGGTTTGGTGCTTAGCTTAGTGTTTTAGTGTGCTAGAGGCAGAGTCTCAACTTAAGATCGGAATCGAGGTCCTGAGATTAATCAAAGTTCCTGGTTCAAGAACAAGAATCAAGGGATAGAAGTAGGAGTTAATTGTGATGATTTGCGGTTCATGACTTGGTGGACAGATTAAAGGTCATCATGTTTAGAAGGTTTCTGCCTAACAGATTATGTTTTGAGTTCACTAGGAGTGTATGTGTTAAGGTCTAATGATGTAGAGATACTGTTTAAGGATTCGAGTTTTTGTGGGTAGCTTGTGAATTTGAGATTTAGGGTCATAAAGTTAGGATTAAGTTGATAGAGTATAGTCCATGTTGTGACTCTGATTCAAGAACTGGAAGAAACGCATTAGGCTAGGTTTAGTGTGCATGATCATTGGATTTGTTAGGCACATGTTAACTTTGTTGTCAGCATCAGGCGATGCTCAGGGTGTTAGTGGAAGTTCTGGAGGATGAGTGGCTTTTCAGCTAGTTATCAGTGTGTTGTAAGGACACTCAGCACGTTCACGTATTTGGGAGATGGTGATTAGCAGTGAATGCGTAGGGATTGAAGTACAAGTTAATATCGTGTGTGGAAATGTAGCCTACAACATTTTTCTGTTTATCAGCTATAGTATTTATGATATATTTAGAATCATTGATGCATAAGATCATCATTTTTTATGGAACGAGGGATTTTTCTTTCTTCTCTTGGGAAGCCATTCTTCTTCCATAACTAAAAATGTCTTGATTTGGGATTTCTAGGCTTGTCCGCTGCCTTGCTCCGCCTCTGCCCGGGATGCAGCCAAGGGCACACTGTTGCCCCTTAGCTCCTGAGAGGGCTGCGGGGACCGCCCTCGTGTTTCCCCAGCTGCCGAGCCTTTGCCAGCGCAGTCTGTGTGCCCTCAGTGGTCAGCCAACAGAAGCTGGACCACAGCATGCTGCCTGCATCCAGACCCTGTGAGCCCTGCGCTCAAGCTGGCCTGAGATAGGATGTGGGCCCTGCTCAACCCAGCCCAGCAGGGCTCAGTGAGGATGTCAGCCTCCTGGGTGGCGCGGAGCAACAGGAGAAAGACCAAGAAGAAACCTGCTGCTCCGGAAGAAGCGGAATTGTTGGAGGGCTGCCATGAATGACCTGCGAAGACGGCATACTCTGTGTGATGTGACTCGTGGTCCAGGAAAGCGAGATCCCTGCTCATCCTGTGGTCAGTTTTTAATGTCATGTTCATAACTGCCACGCTGGAATCAATGTCCTTTGAAGTAAAACTCAAAGACGCCGACCTGACATGATTGAGCACCTGG